>NC_030429.2:17185085-17325085 GCF_001660625.3 Ictalurus punctatus
TTTTCCTATTATAACCTGAAATCTGTGCAGTGTTATACACAGTGCTCTACACTAATTATTAGCTTGTTTTTTGTTTTTTATTAAGAAAACATGGATGTGTGACCTACCTTGTCAAGGGTATCCCTAGACTTGCACCCAAAGTCCCCTGTGATAAGCTCCAGGCTTCCTGTGACCCATTTTCCGCAATAAATAAATGACCAAGGATAATATTTTTGTCTCATTTGTTTAACTGGGGTCTGTTTATTTACATTTAGGACTTTTGTGAAAATCTGATGATGTTTTAGGTCATATTTATGCAGAAATATTGAAAATTTTAAGGGTTCACAAACTTTAAAGCACTGCTGTACAATATATGATTTAAAAAATCCACATGTGCCTAATGGATATGTGACAATCTTTTATAATTGCTTAATGTTTTCTAAACCACCATCAAAGGCATATCACACAGAGTAATGAATGTATTTTGATTTAATTTGATTTTTCCTGATGTAAGTTCTGTATTTTTGATTGGTGTTACAACTGACCAACGTGATTTTACAAATGTACAATTGTAACACAGGACTCCTTTTAATTTCAGTGAAAATATTCAGTGCTCAATGTAAATCACTGGTCAGTAATTTAACTCAAACCAAAAATTTGTCACTCCACATATTTTTATGTTTATGACATGAAATTACCGACCTGGCTACTCACCTGGTTCAGCAGCAAGGGAAACTTTACTGCTATAAAATAATAACGCTGAAGAAGGTGTAACTTGTGGACAGTCTGCATTTCATTAAGGACATTTTTCCTCAAGATCCAAGCATTGAAAGCCATTTGGTGGCCTAGTGCAGCTGCCCTTTCACACTGAACTAGCATAAACATTTCCGATAAAACAGACATGTTTGCGTAGGTTAATGGTAATATTTAATTGAAATATACTGGTTCTCAAAATTCTATAGAGAATAAATAAATGTTTGCATTATAGAACCACTGTTGTGACCTAACTGTTTAATTTTAGAAGCATTCAGAGGAAAAAGTATTTGATAGTACTTGTATGGGCAAGCTATTAAACATAATTTATACAAATATAGTACAGACCAGCACTGATCATTTGTATTGATTAGTATTTGCTTAATCTTTTAAGTAGGAAATATAAATAATTGAATGATAAAAGATGCACATTGCTTGTTTAAATGTGGCACTGTGGGAATTGATCCGTTGTACTGATTGTCCAAGCTAGGGGCTTAGCAGTAATACAACAAGCAGATTACACCATTGTAAAAAAGGACACATTGACTCATGTCAAGTGAGCAGTGAAAAATAGTTTGTAACACTTTGAGCCTGGAGCCTGACAGGTAAAAGTACATTTGTTTGACAAAGAGCAACAGCTCTTACAAAAGTAACCTTAAGCTATTGAGTGACTTAAAGTCATTTTTCCTTTCTGCACTTTTAGATGAGCCAGGCCTGAGCTTCAATGAGGTACAACTATTGTGCGATTTGATGGCAACGCATTTCTATTCTAAGCAATGACCAAACAATTGAAGCAAGCTCTGGAGTAGTCACTTTCAGAGTGCTTACTAAAGTGTGTTGTGGTGCCTCTGATATGTCGTGGATGCAGGGAATTGGTAGAGATGCTGGATTAACGGAGCATAACTTTGCAATATGTCATGTGTTCTAATCCTAGATCATAGTCAACAGAAATCCTAAGGCAAACATTCAATTTGTGCAGCATTATGATTATGCACTCAGTTGTGCTTTCCTGACGGCAGGTGGGCTTAAAGCACACCACGGTTTGATAGCCACAGTTAGACACAATTGGCAGCACCTGCACTGAAGCATAGGAGCATCAGATGGCTTGGACAGTTCTGGCTGGAATCCAGCAATTACCACACCAGGGGGCTCCATTACATGGGCAACAGCTATGGCCAAACCTAATGAGGCACAACCGTAGCAAACAGTATGTTTCTTAAAAGCATCCAAACACATTTGTGACTCTCCCTTCTGAGGCTGGGGAGGCTGTGTGACTGTAAAATAATACAGTCAGTTTTGTGAGAGGAATGAGACTGAATTTTCACGAAAGATTTTCACAAAGCTATGAATATAATTGACTGAGATTTCTCTGTTGTGCATCTTCTGTGAATTTGTATGGATTATGAAATGTGACTGTTTATAGTACAGCCATTGTACCCCTATATTACAATTTATTTACAAAATGGAAATCAAAATGGAATTTAAAAAGAATTACAAATGAAATGTAAGGGATACTGTAACAAGACCAAGCTATAAAGCAAAATGAACATGAAAATATTTTGAAAAGGAGTTCTATTTCAACCCTCCGCCAGGGTGAATATCACATGGATAGCTTCTTGTGTGCATGTACAGACATCCTGAGACCTTTAACAGAGCCGCAAATTAATTGTATAACATAGTATGTGATAAAAACACCACTTTCATGTGACCACTGGTTCCCTTTCGTTTCCTTTTTGATAGACCTGTCATCCCATTTCATCTCTCCACTGCGGCTGTAAGTGTACTTCATACTTTCTGAAGCCATTTGGAACATTCTGGACATGTTTAACTAGACTGAGTTCCCTTGTTAACTTGTTGTTCTTATTATCAATCACTTCGGCATTGTCCACAAGTTAGCTATGAAATGTTCCATTGTTTACAGTGTCACTCACATCTCAGTCCCTTGCAGATTGGTGAATAGTTTCTAATATGGCAAGCAATGCTAATGAGAGAAAAGCAACTCAAAACTAGCTGGCATCACAGAGTGGTGCCACAATTGTCTGAAAATACTAGAATGTAAAAATACACAACCCATGTCACAAGAGATGTTAGGAGCCTAGTACCAGCTTTGAAGGGGAGGTTTCCTGTATCTCCAGCAGTAGCAACATGCTGTTAAGTGGTTAAGTGTACTAGGGATGTAAGCAAATATGAATACATTATTCAGATTGAACATGTATTCAATCATATTCGATATTAAGTCCATCTAAATGAATACAGATACAATTAGTAAGTATAAAAAGGTTCACAGGGCATCTGGTTGAGACTAGAGATCATCGTGCATTGGGACTGGAATCCCACTGGATGCAACAAAAGAGTCATGTGAGTGGGAGGGTTTTGCCTTCATAATTTAATACTTTCAAATTCCATACTCACTAAGGGTGCCAGCATGAAGCTTGTGGGACAAAGACAACATTCATTTATGGATATTTTTTGGGGGTCTATTGTCAGTAGTTCATTCCAGTAGCCTGACCTAATTACTGCCTTAGTAACAAAATAAATCCATCTTGTGGTCTTTTTGTAATGTAACAAACCCAAAGACTGAAGTAAACTGATACATTATTATTAGGTTGTCAACTATAGACAATATTTTTTATTTCCAGAAAGTTCTACAGGACGTCTGGTTGAGACTTCGAGGGAAGTAGCTTGGAACTGGTCATGCTTGGCAGTTGAATAAAGTTTTGTTGCTTGATGTTATAACTTGTGAACCAAAAAATGAATTATTTTTCCTGAAGTCTTGTTTATTTAGTTATTTTTTTGTGTTTCCATGGACATAGTGGTAGGGTTCATAAAAAACAGTATAGCCCTTACCCACTTCTGGTTTAAATCCAAATACAGATAAAAGTTCAATATTTTGAGCACTAATTGTGTGGCATTGTATTACACCCCTAATGTCTACAAAGAAGAAAGTAAAGATGGCTGTATGACAGCAGTACTTTGGCTTTTTTGGAAGGTGCATGTGCACAGGAAGGTATCCAGATGATTCTCACCACCCCTGGTGTTTAGGGGGTGTGAAATAAAATGGGTGATTCCAATATTGCAATGTAAATTCATGGAGGAACATGGAGGAGTTGACACGCATACCTCTAAAGTCTTCAAAAGTGTTGTGCTGATCTGCGTTGCAATACATTCGGCAAATTCTTTTTAGACAGAGTTTTCTCTTCTTAAAATTACATTTGAATTCTAGAAGCTGGTTTTGAGACTTTAAATGATTTTCTTGCTGTTCGTTTTGGCTCATAATGTCACACAATATTTGAGCTTAGTAAATGAGGCCTCTGACAGGTTCTAATATCAAAGGATGTAAATGAAACATATTTCTAAATCCCTAAACTAATTCTGTTAAGATATTAGCACCATAAACGGCATTCAAGGTTGTTTATATATATATATATATATATATATATATATATATATATATATATATATATATATATATATACAGCAAAAAGAAACATCCTCTCACATTCAACTCCTTTTATTTCCAGCAAACTTCTTAACATGTGTAAATATTTGTATTAATAAAAAAACATATCTGAGACATAAAATTAACAAGTTTCACAGACATTTGATGAAATGAGAAATTGAATAATGAGTCCCTGAACAAAGGGGGGGTCAATATTAACAGTAACAGTCAGTATGTGGTGGCCTCCAGCTGCTTTAAGTACTACAGTGCATCTCATCCTCATGGACTGCACCAGATTTGTCAGTTCTTGCTGTGAGATGTTACTCCACTCTTCCACCAAGTTCTCGATCACGTCTGGGGGGACACATAGTTACATGCAATTTTAAACTGCAAGGACGATCAGCTGTGCTTCCTGTCTCGCTGTAGCACTGTCTTAGGCGTCTTACATTACAGACATAGCAGTTTATTGCTCTGGCCACATCTGCAGTCCTCATGTCTCCCTGCAGCAGGCCTATGGCATGTTCACGCAGGTGAGCCGGAACTCTAGTATATTCCCATTGATATGTAAATTTTTTCAGTACACCTGGTTGACCAGGAACAGGAAATTGTTCAACCATGACTTCCTGTTTCACAGGGGTATAAATATGAGGTAACACAGGCCAAATTCCCTTTGTCATTCATAACAATGGGTAAGACCAAGGAACATAGCTGTGATGTGCAGCAAAAGGTTTTTGAGCTTCACAAAATGGGGTGTGTCTATAAGAAAATAGAACAAGCATTGAAAATGCCCATTTCCACCATCAGGCAATAATTAAGAAGTTCCAGTCAACTGGAAATGTTGTGAATCAACCTGGAATTGGACGTGTGTCTATATCATCTCAACACACTGTGAAGAGGATGATTCGAGTGGACAAAAAAATCTCCAAGGATCACAGCTGGAGAATTGTTGAAGTTAGTTGTGTCTTGGGGTCAGAAAGTCTCCAAAACTACAATCCGAAGTCACCTACATCACCACAAGTGGTTTGGAAGGGTTTCTAGAAAAAAGCCTCTACTCTCATCCAAAAACAAACTCCAGCATCATCAGTTTGCCAGACACTGCTGGAACTTCAAATGGGATCGGATTCAATGGTCAGATGAAACAAAAAAAGAGCGTTTTGGTAATACGGTTAAATATGGTGGTGGCTCTTTAATGTTTTGGGGCTTTTTTTCTGCCAGAGGACCTGGACATTTTGTTAGGATACATGGCATCATGGACTCTATCAAATATCAACAGATATTAAATGAAAACCTGACTGTCTCTTCCAGAAAGCTTAAAGTGGGCCGTGGTTGGATCTTCCAGAAGGACAATGATCCAAAACATACATCAAAATCAACACAAAAAATGGTTTACTGACCACAAAATCAAGGTTCTGCCATGGCCATCCAAGTCCCCTGACTGAGTCCACCAGTGTGGACCTCGAAATTTGAAGGATCTGGAGAGATTCTGTATGGAGGAACGGTCTCAGATCCCTTGCTATGTATTCTCCAACCTCATCAGGTATTATAAGAGAAGACTCAGAGCTGTTATATTGGCAAAGGGAGGTAGCACAAAGTATTGACTAAAAGAGTGATCATAATTGTTGCACACCTATATTTAACAAAGATATAATTTTTTTGGATAAATGTCCGTTGTGGTTGCAACTGTTTCATATCCATGAGAGCACAGTATTTTTGTGTTTTTTTTTAAACAAAAGATCAAAAGGTTAAACAATAAAGACCATTTTTCATAGCCTTCTTTGCTCATATTTACCTAGGGTGCCAATATTAGTGGAGAGCACTGTATGTATGTATATATATATATATATATATATATATATATATATATATATATATATATATATATGATTGGTCATTTGGTGACAGGCTATCCCCAGAGGACAGCACACTTCACTCACTCAGTGATACGCTGATTAACTGTGACATTTTCCGTCTTGTCTCATTTCTCTGTTCTCTGATTCCATTATGCCCATCTATCAAGACTAACACTCATGCATGTGCACAACTAGATGCCCTCTCAGGTACAGATCAAATTAGAATGTCACTTAGGCTCACTGTGAAAATGTGTGTGTGTGTGTCTGTGTCTGTGTGAGCTTGTGTGGAGGCTGCAGCTGTTGTACAAACACCAGAAGATCAACAGCTGTATAGTTTATAATGTATTTCTCACCAATTACAGATAATGCCTTAACCTAAGGCTAAGGAGGACTTTTCTTATACCATGTATAGGTGTACAGAATATACCTACAAATACAATTAAAGCTTTCAAGAAGTGGTTTGTGAAATAGCTTAATTGTAAAGCAGAATATTTTCATGCTGTGCTATAATGTGACTTCTATTTAAACATAAAATGCACAGCATCCTCTGCTGTTTAGACTTCTGTTCCTGAAAACACACTCTGCATTTATGCTTCTTCCCCTCATCATTTTTTCATTAATGTTCACATTTGTCACTTGAGCATAAATGTGAGGGTGTGCTGTGTTCTTTGTGCATGTTGAATGAGTTATTAAAGTGATTTGTTTGTTATCAGTGGACCTTTTTAAAATTGTAGACTTTCTCCTTAATATGTAGCACAGGAAGATATAATCTTTTTAGTTTGCTTATTACAAACACATAAATGTGTAAGAATGTAGTGATAATTTGGGGGTTCCTGATGGATGGCACTGTCTCATGCCCTACGCATCTTACATAACCCTGTGTGAATTTGACGGACGCAGCAGGGTTAATAGTTACCTTAATTGTTGTCTTGTTTTTTTCTTTCTCTGTTCCTTATCCAGGGGCTACGTGTAAATGCCAACCAAATATCACAAGTGTCTGTCTAGCTAAGCGTGAGGTTTACTGTGCCTCTTTTGTCGTTAATGCACCAAGCTCATTGTTATCTCACCTTTTTTTGTGTTATGGCATTAAAGCATAAGGCATATTTTGCATTTGCTTTTTTTTTGTATATTATTTATGGTTTACAAAATGTGAAGAAAAGAATGTGAAGGTGATGCTTTAATTCAGTGGTTCTCAACCAGGGGGGTGCAAATTGTGTTCAAGAAGAAAAAAAAACACAGACAGGGCTTAATTTGTGTACTTGGTGTATTTAATTGCTTTTCAAATAGAATGTGCATAAAAAAAAAGCCTGCATTCCCTCTGTATTTTCTTGTTGCTGGGGGAGGTGGAGCTTGACCTGCCTTTTATCTAGCTATCAGTGCAGACCAGTGTTGCCAACCTAACGACTTTTCAGACCCCTTTAGCAACTTTTTAAATAGATAATCATAGATAATCATTATAATAATATCACATAATCACATGATAAGGGAGGCTTGGGGGGGGCTTTAGTTACAAAAGGTTGAGAACCTCTGTTTTAATTCAGTGCTTTAGTTGCCATTTAGGTTGGCAGTTGACTCTGACCCTGAGATCTTGTGGATATACTGTGCACAGATTTTACTCATGATGTATAGGTAGCAGCGGGGGCCCCTATTCTGATAATTAGAAAGTGATTGAAGGTGGAGAAGCATAATATTTTTCAACTGTGTAGGTTAGATAAATGTCTGTCTTAAAGGGAGCCAGGAACAAAAAATATTTGTTCAGGCCAAGATGTCTAACATAAATCCTCCTCCATTAGGCATCTAAAGGTAGGGGGCATTAGATCACATTGAGTGGACTTCTGGTGTGACAAAGTGGTTTAGCTTGGTTTCTAGAAAATACCTTTACACTGAGTTGTTCCATTCACTGACTGCAGAAGCAATATATGTATAGTGCAGAGAGGGGCATTTAGTGGAATTTTCTTGTGGATGAAACATTGCAGTGTCAGTAATAGGTGCGATTAACACCTGAACAGTGCATTGAGGCAGCACAGGCTGCATATGCTAGAATTCCAAGGGAGGATTTCACCTTATCAAAGTTATAATCAAAAGCAATATGAAATTCACATAGGGATTGTCTGTAATGAGTCATATCTCTCTGGAATATATGCTACCTACTGGTTTAGGAGTTAGAGAATCAAATAGCATTGTAAGGAATAGTCTTTTGGGTTTTCTTTAGGCATCAGCACTTTTTCACCCTAATGATATAGTCTGTCACTCAGCTGTCTTGGGGCTTTGTTCTCTGGCCTTGCCAATTATACATGTACCCATGTTGTTCCCTGTGATTAAGACTATCTTGAGTAATTAGTCAGTGCTTGGCTGTGTGAGCTGACACACTGTGCATGCTGGGAATGGGCAGTTAATTTCTTCCAAACAAAGTAGAGTAATAGTAGATATGCCAAACCAAACAAAGTAGAGAAGTGACTTTTTTTAAAGAAAGAAAGAAAAAAAAAATCATATTAAGCACAAAAGGAGTGATCTTTGCATCTTTACCAGAAAAAAGGTACTAAAGTAAAAAGGTTACATATTTTGAACCCTTAGTATGTATCAGTCACACTGAAAAACAAAAGTAGTTTACCTTTAAACCAATTTAAGTTGCATAATTGAACCTTAAGTACCACAGTCCTGCCTTTATTTGGGTTTGAGAGTAAAGCTTTAACTTTCTATACACAAATATGCAGGGGCACATGGTGGCTTAGTGGTTAGCATGTTCACCTCACACCTCCAGGGTTGGGGTTTGAGTCCTGCTGGGGCTGTGTGCGTGGAGTTTGCATGTTCTACCTGTGCTGTGGGAGGTTTTCTCTGGGTACTCTGGTCTCCTCCCCCAGTCCAAAGACATGCATGGTAAACATTATGAATATATGATATTCTATATGACATATCATATTTGATATACTAAACACTATGTTTTAGTAATGCATATACTGTATGTACATTGTAATAAAGAAAAAAAAGGTTTTATGTACAATGCCCTCAGTAAACCAGGTTGGAGGATCCAATTTTAAGCTTTCTGGCAGAGGCAGTCAGGTTTTCATTTAATATCTGTTGATATTTGATAGAGTCCATGATGCCATGTATCCTAACAAAATGCCCAGGTCCTCTGGCAGAAAAACAGCCCCAAAACATTAAAGAGCCACCACCATATTTAACCGTGGGCATGAGGTACTTTTTCATACCTCTCTGTGTGCATCAAAACCACCTCTGGTGTTTCCTAGTCACCCAGGTATACTAATTATTATTATTATTATTATTATTATTATTATTATTATTATTATTTTAAAAATATCAACGGAAATATACTTCAAATATGTATTTTTTTCATATGAATCTATAGGGTGCCAATAATTGTTGCACACATATTTAGCAAAGTTTTTTTTTTTTTGATAAACCCGTATTGTGATTGAATTGTTTGATATCCATGAGAGCAGAGTATTTTCATGAATTTTTAAAGAAAAGATCAAAAGGTTAAACAATGAAGCTCATATTTACCAAGGGTGCCAATATTAGTGAAGGGCACTGTAATTCCTTAAAGCTATGGTGATTTTTTTAGTCTTCAGTAAGAATACTTTGTTCCCATTTAAATGTAACCCTTGAAATTATGTTTGAATTATTTTAATGAGAGAATTGATAGTTGTCAGAGAGTTCCCCTCATACCGAATGCTGGGGGCTCAGCAGCCTGAAGCGCGCACTTCCGGGTTTTTGACATTGACTGTGTTTACTTTTTCACATGTGTTTGTCCTGTCTCTGCCCTATATTGTATTGTTATTGGTTGTGTCCCTAAGTCGTCTCACCTGTTCTGTGTATTTAAAACCCTTGTGTGTCTTTGTTCCCCGTGCAGTATCGTTTCAATGTTTTGCAGTCTGAACATTACAGAGGCTTTTGTTTCTGCATTTGGTTCCATCGTGTCTTGATCTTGTTTTGTTGGTTTATGCTTTTGGATTACCCTTGTTATCGCTGTTTGAACATCGCCCAACCCTTGCCTGTTCTGCGGATTACGATTTGGATTTGTATGCTTGCCTGCTCGGCTGATACGCGACTATAGTGTTCAAGTTATAGCCTATAACTCATCTAGTCAGATACCATGTCACCATTCTCTTTGTTTTTCCGGTTAAGAGCCATGAAGAACCATTTTGTGGCTCTAACACCATAGTTCACAGAATACAGTCTGTTGCAAGCAACCCAAAAAAATAAGGTTTGGCTTGGCAGATATCTTTCTGTTGTGCCTGCCAGGGAGACTTATGCTAATGCCATCTCTAAATCGCCAGCCTCGCCTTTGAGAAAAAAAAGCAAATCTTGTTTGTTCCTTCCTGCTGACAGAATCTCAGTGAAATATACGGATCCTTCAGGCCTTTGCCTCATTATCACCATCTTCGAACGCATTCCCACATTTGGGTTAGCACTATTAGTATGTCTACTAATCAACCAATTGTACCCCAATTCTTTGATGTGATTATTTGCAGTAGTCTTGTTTGATGTTTAAATTAGAGAAATAATTATTCAACTCTCCAAGCTGTGACACTTTGAAATTTACCTTGGCTTTGCGCTGCAGGAGGGAACTTGGAGTTGGCGAAAGCAGCTTACTGTAAATGGATTATTGTGTTACTGATTAGAAGAACTTCAAATGTGAAACACCTACTGAAAGGCCTGACTTGACTGGGGTGGGAGAAGGAGACATGTGGGCTAGGAGTTTTTCTCTCAGTGCCAGGGAAAGGCTTGTCTGATGACCACATAGGAGTGGAATATATATATAGGACTTCAAACCTTGTATCTCTGTGATGCCCTGGTGAGACTTACTGCAGCATAGACGCTAAAGGGGCTCTCCACTGAGAAATAATGAGCAAGAAAAAACGGACCTAAGTAAAAATAGAGAACAACCTTGGGATTACTGCATTTGCTAACAGTATTAGTGAAAGTCTAAATGTGTGAAGAGAAAACACATAATAATTAGATTATACTGCCATGGAACGTATTTTTGGTTTACAGTGGCACCAACAATGAGCCCCCCCCCCCAAACCCAATGAAGGACGAGGACTAGGTGTTCTCTCTGCCATTATTTATTTATGTTTTATAAGGTCTGATTGTGTCAGTAAATGAACTTGCTTAATCTTAAAAACCAGCATGAATAACATTTGTCATGAAATGCAGCGTGATACCTTCAAACAGGATGTAAGCAGATATATTTGCTCCATCTGCAAATGCCACTTACATCACTAATCACGTCACCTTTTTTTTCCCAGAGACACCCGCAAAACATCTAAAATTATCTCAGATGCCTAATGCAGGTGCAAAGTTTCCCATATGAATTGAAGGCGAGAGACACAGATAGCACCAAATGCATGGTTCCACACTTCAGCTCAGACAGTAGCCTCCGGAGTGCACATGCTTTCAAATGGAGGTGTGAAGTTGAAAATGGCACACCAGCGGCAGTTCACACATGCAGTGTGTTTGAGGAGTGCAGTACCAGGCTGAATGAGAATTTCTTACAAAACTGTAGAGAAATCAGAGCAATAGGCAATTCATTGCGGTGGCAATGGCTCTATGTCTGTCGTTATTAATTGTCTGAGTTTGAAGTGATCTAAATGAGTCACCACATTCAATGGTTTTCATTCAGAGAACAAGGTCTTTGTCTAAAGAAACACCTCATTTGTTTTTTCTACACTTTATCTAATCCAGTCTTGAGTGTTGGACACTGAAGCAGTGGCTGTGGTAGAAAAAGATCTCCAAGGAAATAACTTCAACACCTAGGAGACAGAGCTGGTTGAGCACAAACCTAACATATGCTTAGGCATTTTCTGTTGTCTTAACAAACAGATTTGGCTCAAAACACTTTTAGGATCACGTAACTGTGTAATAAAAATAAATAAATAAAATTTAATTGGCCATCAAGGCAAAAGAAAAAAAAAGATCAGGCTTGAACATGCAGATAGAGAAAAAGGAAACTAGAGAAAGTGGGAACCCAGCTAAGCCTACTAGTAAATAAACATTGGCAATGGTACAAACAGGTTAGGGGGGTTACTTTAAAAATATATTCCCTTACAGTTACAAATTACTTCATAAAAAATGTCATCAGTAAAGTAATCAAATTATCACAATATGAAAGTAATGTAATCTGATCACTTTCGGATTACTTCAAGGTCACATTTGTACAGTAAATAAAGTCAAGAGAAAAGCAATATGATCTAAAATCTAAAAACATGTTCAGTGTTTGGATTTGTTTTAATTAAACAAGTAAAAAAGTAAGTAAGTAAGCAAATAAATAAATAAATATCACTGTCCCTGATGCATGTAACATTATGTCACAAAGCTAGGGTGACCATATTCTGGTTTTCCAAAAAGAGGAGGACACTTTGTGTGTGTGTGTGTGTGTGTGTGTGTGTGTGTGTGTGTGTGTGTGTGTGTGTGTGAAGGGGTAATGGTGGTTCTTAATAGCGTTCAAAACAGTATTACTATGAATGCAGATTTTAATACACTGAAAATGACACACTATTAGCATCACATAGCCCATGTTTTACATTGTTTCCTACATTCTTTTGAATTCCCATGGAATAAAATAAAATATCAGATACCATGAGTGTACCTTCTGCAATCATTCACACATTTGAATGACCATGTAATACAAAGCAATGTGAGAGCATGAAGGTAAAAATGACCTTATATGACCATGGGCATTGTTTAGACTCAGGACAGTTGTCATTTTCTGCTACAGTATGTTGATGCTGTACACAACAGTGCTTCACCTTCGCGCATTCACTGAGAGTCGGATAATGGTTGAGAGGCAGGAATTTGGCCAGTAGTTGCTGCAAGCCTTTTATAATCGACCTATTGGTGTGTGAGAAGGCGGGATTACAGAGAGGGGTTAAAGCAATGCAAACATGCACACAAATGATGCAGTTTAGACTATAAGCACATCATAATGAAACTCAAGCCGAATCCCGGACATCTTCTGGAATTTAGAAATCACAGCCAGGTCCGAAAAGAAATGTTTGGGAAAAAGAGGACATATGATCACCCTAACAAAAGCATTTCAGAGAACAATTTGTGTTAATTTCTACCAAATTAACTTTGCACAAAATTTATTTGCACATGCACCAAGTGGTTGTGAATGTGAGCCACGACTGGCAAGAGAGAACCAGAACTATAATCAAGCAGCTTTCTACTGTATGTCACAAAATTAATTTTTTTGGTTTTAAATGAAAAAAATTATAATCCTGATATTATTCCATTTTTTAAATTTTATTTTATTTATTTATTTATTTTTTTTACAAAATGTAAATGAAATCTGATGACTTTGTTTTTTTTTTTGATGGATTACAGTTACCAATATATCCTAATTATGTAACACCGTTACATGTATTCCTTCACTCCCCAAGCCTGGGTACAAACAGGAATATTTATATGCAGAGTTTAATGACATCACATTTGGTGGACCAAAGTAGGAACAGCCAAGACAGGAATGAATCTTCTGGGACAGGGTCACATTTGCTGATACCGCATGAATGACAACACTCATATGTGGCTACATCTATAACTATATTTATTTAATTACATGCTACAAAAAAGCACATTAATATATTACAACCAGATTCTAGCTACATAGTGGCAGAGAGACGTGTGTAGCCACTGTACACTGCTCCTCTATTCACTCCTCAGTGTGTTCTAATACATACAGGACTATTTACACCAGCACCATGTCGGTTCTGCACTCTCAAAAGCTATCAGGAAAATTATATTATATAAACTAAATATGAAACTTTTTGGAAGACTTTTTGTTAAAAAAAAAAAGTTAATTTCCCTTATGTATGGATACTTCTGGGACTTCATAAAAAATTAATGTTATTTTTATTTTAAAAATTTTAGTAGAATTTTGTATTAATTTGGTCTGTCGATTGAATTCTGCTTATTATTATTATTATTATTATTATTATTATTATTATTATTATTATTATTATTATTATACTGTATGTTTTTAACTATATTATTTAATTATTTATATCAAACTTAAGCGTTTAATGAAGGAGGGTGTTGGGGGGGAGTAATGAAATATGAAATCCCTCTGTGCAATGCAGTTTGTGTACTTGCCTCTTGGACGTAGTCTTTTAAATTAAGGTTAATTAGTACTGTCTTAATGTAATCTATCGGTATTGGCTTGCTTTTCTACATCTGACAGTTCTATTATGGGGGCAAACACAAAGAACTGCGAGCAATCGAGCATTGAGTTAAAAGATACCAACGTGTAAACAAAGACATAAACAATGAGGACATGCTTTAAGTTCAAGCAGCTTAGTTTTTCAAACAGGCTCAAAATTGCTGTGATGGCTATAAAGTTATATAAATATATAAATGTTTAATGGGCTACAGTATATGTACTGCATGACTTGAACTTCACATTGTAAGTTTTATGAGTGTGAAAATTGTCCTCTGAGCAATTCCTAGTATCTTACCCCCACCCTCTGTTTTACCACCCAGAATGAAGGCATCTGGATGGCCACAGTAGCACTACAGAATTAGTGCATGATTTATCACCCATATTCACTGCAGTCCTACAGTAGCAAAACTAGAGTCAGGTGGTTTCCTTAACTGCACAGATGATAATGAAGGGATAATTTTTCACAACATATTCTGTACTGCTGTAATTAGCCTTTCTTGATGTACAGTATTGTGATTAGCCTGTATTGTCAGTGGGCAATATACAGCATGTTTGGAACTGTTGGCATTTAATGGCCTTATTTTGCTTGTAGAGATTGCTGTTCAACTGTTCTTAACTCTAAAAGTGCTATAATGTCATTGAGATGTAGCAAAATAATGCAAATTGTGATTTCAGTGATCGCTCACTCAAGCTTAGGCATCCACTTTTAGATAAGAAATAATTTATGAAGCCTGACAGGCTGTTTGACAGGCATTGTCAGTGAGTACATTTCCACCCATCTAAATTAGTGTATCACCGCATGGAAATAGACATCTGTAATTTCCATTAAACTAAACATTTTTGTATTTAGGCTGCAATAAATGTACACATTTTCCCCCACCTGTTAAATTACCACATCCCATTGACTCTTATTTGAATGAAAGGTCTGTGTATGTCAAGTCTACTCTTGGCACATCTTATTTGCAACATCTTCAGGAGAGTTCAACCTGTTTCCATGACATGCCACCACCTTCCATTCCACCCTCAAATTCACAAACAGATCTATGCACACATGGTTGATGATTCACAGGCTGATCTCTGGCATTTATATTCAAAAGCTTGCAATTTATAGTCGAGGCTGAGAGAGTACCGCTGTACCTGCACGACCAGCAGTGAGTGTCATTTGTATTGCTGGCAGGCTCTCGGAGCGTCTCCCTCTCTCACCGAATGCCGATGAGCTCAGCCTCTAGGGCTCTGACCGAAAGCCTGGCCTTTTGGCTGAGGAGAAATCAATCAGGCCGTCACTTACCTCCAAAGAGCCATTATCCACCCTGCCTCACTACTCACCAGAGCCCCCCACCTGCTACATCTCTCTTCTCACTTACATGATGTTGCTATATTATACATATATGATGGATTCAAGTTCAAAAATCCACAAACAGTGAGCATTTTAGTATTAGCATTGATTTTTTTTTTATCCACAAGACAGGAAGTATTGGTTTCCTAATGCAGCAATAGCTCACTTAAAGTTGGTATTTGATAGAGGTCTCTCAATTTGACCAGGTAAAACTTCATTATAGTTTTGTCATTGGAGGTCCACCACTACATGTCCTACAAAGTTACCAAGAGTTCTAACAACGCTGTCTTACTTCTTCACAGATTCCTCAGATCAGCTATGCATCAACTGCCCCAGAGCTGAGCGATAATACCCGCTATGACTTCTTCTCTCGTGTGGTGCCGCCCGACTCTTACCAGGCACAGGCTATGCTGGACATTGTTATGGCAATGGGCTGGAACTACGTCTCCACGTTGGCCTCAGAGGGCAACTATGGCGAGAGCGGTGTCGAGGCCTTTGTCCAGATAAGCCGTGAAACTGGTATGTGAAGCAGTTATTGAATATATGTAAGTGCTCATACTAGTTCAAGATGTCTTTGCTATCTGACATGGTGTCGAATTAGCAGCTCCAGAATGGCTGTAATGTCACATCACATTGAGTTAGAATGGTTGCATTAGAAATTTATTATTAGGCTTCAGTTTTCTGCAGGTATGAGAATTTCTTTCAGACTCTGTGTCCTCAAAGCAATTGATAGGTGTAGATGGGTTTGAATCTGATGGTAGGCAATATAGTGTGTATTTGCTTGGCCATTGACCAGTGTTGACTCAAGGGATTGTAGAAACTGAATAAATGCAAAGAAGTAACAGGGAGTTGATAGAACATTTGCTGTTTCAACAGCGGAAACCTTTAAGTCAGGTCAAACACTTTAGAGTGATACATAATCTCTGTAAGTTTAAGGGGTTTCCTCCAGGTGCTGTAGGCTGATTGACATTTCAAAATTGTCCGTGGTTTGTGAATATGTGTGCTTTTGTGCCCTGTGGTGAGTTGGCACTCCAACCAGGGTGTGCCCTGAGTTCCCTGTGATAGGCTCCAGGCTCCCCTGCGACCCCATGTAGGATAAAGGGAATATGGAAGGACTGGATGTAGAATGAGGAATGTAAGCCTGGGATCCTGGGAGTTTAATGGGTGAACTATGTAGTTTGGTATCTTGCTCTACTAATGAAAACTCTAAAATCTCTTCTTTATTCCTTGCTTAGTTTTTAAAATGCATTCTCTCTAATCAGTGATAACCTTTTTTTTGTTGTACACATCATTCAAATAGTGTATCAGAGTGATGTTGGCACAAGACCAGGGCCTGTCACATTTACACAGTATTCTAATCTATTAGGAAAAAAGACAGGACCTTAATGATGCATGTGAACATAATTATGGGGACAGGTTTGGAAATGGACTTGCCAACCAATCCCCTGTGCATACACAACTGTTTGCCAAGAGAGGTCATTGTAATGAAATTATGCTCGCATTGTGCTGTGTGATTGATTTATTATTGCCGTGTACCATGCTTGCACTCTTGTAGACACAAGGCTGGTGCATTAATTAAGTTGTAATTATGGAATTAAAATTCATAAGCTGAGCCATCCATGTGAGCGATTAACAGTTTTCACTGTACCTCCAGGCTCATTGTGTGTGTGTGTGTGTGTGTGTGTGTGTGTATCTAGTGTAGGTGTTGAAATCTGTTTTGGTGAAATCTGCAGTGCTCATCAAAGGTACATCAAAGGATAATGTGACATGCTCCATAAAAGTGGTTTCATGCTTTGCTCAAAAATAGCTTTTTCTAATTTAGAAACTGAACTTCCACTCTTCTTCAAGAGTAGAATTTATCATACTGCTTCTGATGATGAAACTTGCTATAAAAAGATACCATAGCTTTTTTTTTTTTTTTTTTTTAATATAAAGAAGCACTTTTTATTGCAGACGTTTTAGGAGCACTTTCAATATCTTGCAAAGGTTTCTTAAATGTAACACAGTACAGCATATCTCCAGCCCACACAGCAGGTAACGTTCAGCAGGTCAGTTAAATCTCGAGCACAGGTTATTATCCATGTGGAGTTTTGCATGTTCTCCTACTGTCTGCATGAGTTTCCTCTGGGTTCTACAGTTGCCCCGTGATAAATTGTCACGTCTACGCCGGAATTGGCATCCAACTACAATTCCTAGAATACAGCACAGTCTACAAACATGGTCGCCGAGGACTATAACCACAGACGCTTTCACGGTCACACTCACCTGATTACTGATCACACACACCTAGACATCACAGCTATATTCACAGTATTCTCACTCCATGCACTCACTGTGAAGTTATATGTGCTGTGTCTTTGTGCTAGTCAATACCAAGCCATTTATTCATTGATTATCTTTCTGGTTTTTGATCTAGTTTCTGGTTTTCTTATTTGATCTTGCTTGCCCTAGCACACGTTGTTTGTTCATTGCCTGACCCTTGCCTGAAAGCCGATTCTGCCTTTGGATTATCATATCATCTCAGGGAGTTTTTCCTTGCCACCATCGCCTCTGGCTTGCTGATTAGGGATACATTTATCAATGTAAAATTGAGATTGGAAATGTATATATCTCTGTAAAGCTGCTTTGTGACAATGTCAATTGTAATAAGCGCTATACAAATAAAACTGAACTGAATTGAAGTATGGCTCTGTTTTGTTTGCTACTTTTAATAAAACATTGAACACCTGCACCTGAACATATCCTGAAAGAATACTTCCCGTCTCCTGGACACAGCAGGTCATGGCGAGTGGCGTAGTCCCTATCGGCACAGGACTGCTTCATAGGAGAGCAGCAGATCAACGTGCTTTAGTGCCCACTTTACTTCGCTGGTCAAGTGGGGCTTCTGGACTGTACAAAATCGCCCAGTTTATCAACCTGCAAAAACCTGCATTGGCTATGGCCATTTGGAACCAAGGGCGAGAGCACACTGTTACCTGTGACAGCTTCCTGCAGCTATTATAGTGAGTTTTTGACCATTCTCCTGATGGGTAGAGAGTCTGTGGTGACTGGGTGCTGTAGTCCTTAGCGGCCATGTTTGTAGGCTGCACAGTATTCTGGGAATTGTAGTTGGATGCCGATTCCGACGTAGACATGGCATGAATGAGTGTGTGAAATGTGTCATGTGCTCTGGATTCAATACAAATCTGACCAGAATAAATTGGTTACTAAAGATGTATGAATGATATCACCAGGTTTGGGAGTACCATAATATACTGTATGTGAACAATGTAAATGTTGGCAAAAGGAAATTACACACTTGCAACCAAGTGTCCTTGGTTTGGTGGATCTTCACATATCTATTATACTCTCATTTATGAAATTTAAACAGAACTCAACAAAGTAAAGAAATCTAGTGAATTGTACACCTTTTAGATCGCTTTATTGACCTCAATGCTCAATTCCAGATGACAGCTGTAGTGGCCAAATGTGCACAGGGACAAATCTTTATGCAAAGTGTTCAGAGAGTATGATGGATACAATAATATAATGTTTGAAATACGTTTTCTAGATTGTGGTGATTTTTCAGGTTAGGGTAGTTGAGCAAGTCACACAAAGATTTGGCCTTATGCAGATTTGGCAACCTCAGGCATTGTCATTCCTGTCCAGCACATCAGAAAGTGGGTCTGATTTAAAAAGTGCAGTGTGTCATTCTGAGATGTGACATGTGCATGATCTATCATGCAATATGCTTGTAGCAATGTTCTATCCTTCTGTTTGAGTGTTATGTGCAAGGATACACTCTTGGCTGGAATTTGAAAAGTGTATTGGACGGCTGGAGATAAGACTGTGACCTTGCACAGGATCAATAGTTTATAAGTCTCTCATCTGTTTCTGTAGCTTGTCCTTCATCAAAACAGCCTATTGAAATTGTTCCCATTTTAATTTTTTTTTTTCATGTTCAGTAGAATAAAAAAAGGTTTAAATTGCATTTCTGCAGTTAGGAGGCAATTATTTAATAACTTTTCCAATACTAGTAAGACAATTTCTGATGTATGAATCCTTGGAATGTCAAATTGAGCATACATACATACATACATACATATATACATATATACATGGATACATACATACATACATATATACATATATACATATATACATACATACATGCATACATACATACATACATACATGTATACATACTGTACATATATACATACATATCAATGATTTAATCCAGAGAGGATTTGTTGCCTATGAAGCTCAGTTCTTGTCTGACCAAATTGATATTGTGAAAGGGCTTTGTAAATTGACTTGGTCAAAACAGAAAAAGGCAAAAGCACCTTAAATATCGACTAAAAATGTTGCTTAGTCTCTAAAGATGTTTATGACCTCTAAAGTGCAGAGCCAGGTGTAAGGTTGCACACCATCGGCCAATCTGATTGGGCAATTCAAAAATGAACATCATGCTGTCTGCATTACTTTTAAACACTATGCATGACTGCATATAGAAATGTGAATTCTGGGATCGTATTCTTAATTCAAAATCAAATCAACTTCCTGCCTGTTTAATGGAAAATTTGTGAAATAATCTAGCTGCTATTCTTTTCCCTATTTGCCAGTGTTGCTTTCAAGTATTATACAGTTTTGAATTGAAGAAGTACCATCCAGTCAGACTGTCCAGTAAGCTGTTTCCATGAGTAAGCCTCTTCATGAGTATTAGTCTTAAAGTCTGCACCAGATCTTCATATATAAGATTGAGGCTAACTAACATGCAAACAGCCCCCTAATGGACAGGTAACATTAATGAAGTTGATGCTTCCAGGGATGATACATATTGAGGAAATGCTGAATTGAGCTAAATTGAGGTAATGCTACCATTCTGTCTTTATCTGGCCATCTGGAGATCTTTTGAATACTATGTAGTCTTCTACTCAGCCTTAGAGGTCAGGTACATAAGCATTTAGTCTTTGGAACAGATAATAAAATAAACAAACCTTCTGTAAAGAGAGTGTTTGGCCATTTGATCAGCATGACAAGACGGTGTAATTTTCACATTTGTACGACAGAGGTGCATACAGCCTCTGCTTCTACATTCACAGCACCTTTCTTTCCAAATTTCCTCCAAATAAGTTATCTGATCTAATGCCTTTTGATCGTTAACGTAATCTCTTTATACCCAATTTTTCTGAAGTATCGCTTAGAAGTAAATGTTAAACTGATTTTTTTCCAGTTATGCTCTCCATGGTTCTTTTCTTTTCTGTTCACACTGAGCTCTATATCTCTTGGAGGATAGCCCTGAATTGCATAGCTGGATATCCCTCCCCTACTTTGCTCATGTGGCTATTGTAAAATGTCTGACTCAGAATCAATTAGACATACCTGCAATATCGCCACAGGTAACTGAGAATAGTGTATGTCATTCAAAGTCCCCACAGACTTGGAGGAGACTTGAATTCACCCCCCTGCCTCCCCCTTCCCGTTTACGAGACTTAATGAGCCCTTAACTGCCAGAAAGAAATTACGTCCTGTTCAAGGGGAGGTAGTAATAGAATATTCTGTGGAGAATCACATAAAAAGCTACTGGTAGAGTGGAAATCTTACCCTTAGATGCAAAGGCACTGACCTCATTGGCTGGGATAAGCTGTCATGGATTAAGAATGCATTTGCATAATGTTATAGAAAGATGAAGCTCAGTCTTGAAACTCAGCCACAGAACCACCTCATTTGAACCTCCATTCTTTCTGAATTTGCAGAACGGCTAACTACCATGTAGGAGGGACATCTGCAAATAATAATTTTTGGAGCAGAGTAATCCTATTAGGTGAAATATTTCAGACCTTCTTCATCATCCCATTTTACCTTTGAAGTATTTTTATCTAGTTGCTTGCACCTTGTCTTTTCTCTCCATGTAGAGATTGACTCCCAGTCAAGTAGTTTCTGTAGCAACCCCTCCCATGTGCTAAATTAGATGAACTGCTTTGAAAGCTTAAAAAAAAAGCAATTTCTGAAAACAAAAGGATGCTGTCTTGCTTAACCACATAGAGGTGGTAGAGATGTAAACAGTATCACGCTGTAGCTATTATAGAAATGTAGATTTATTTTAAAAATGTAGTGCACAGATCAGTATCAAATTTGACCTATCTATCTATTTATTTGATAACAACATGCAAACAACATGCACTCGGACACTTTAGAGAAATAGACAGAGGATGGTTTCTTTATAGAAATATATTACCAGTGTATTCATAGCCCCCCATCTTTTCTTTCATCTGTAAAAAACAAAAAATTGAATATACATTTCTTTTGAGTCAGAGTAGAGACATTAAATGTAATAAATCTTAACAGGAAATAGCTGCATGACATTTATCACACCACAGGAAATAAAAAGTAAAACGGTCTATAACGGTTCTTTACACAATTGTATTCTGTCCTGTGTAAAACTTTAAATGCTTGTATAACAATTTACTAGATTAGTATAAAAAGAGAGAGAATATAAAAGAGGCGGATATAGACTGTGGCACCTGCAGTTCCTAGTTAGCTTAAATGAGAACCTTCAAAATGTATATCCAGGTGCATCTCAAAAAATTAGAATATCATGGAAAAATTCTTTTTTTTCCCCTGAAATTTAATTCAGAAAGTGGAACTTTCATATATTCCAGATTCATAACACATAAAGTGAAAGCCTTTCACTATTTCAAGCCTTTTTTGTTTTAATCTTGATGATTACGGCTTACTGCTCATGGAAATAAAAAATCCTCTATCTCAAAATATTAGAATAAAGAATTTATAATACAGAAATGTCGACCTGAGAAGAGCTCTAATCAGCTAATGAACTCAAAACACCTGCAAAGGTTTCCGGAGCCTTTAATCTCTCAGTCTGGTTCAGTACACATAACCACAAGCATGGGGAAGATGAAAGTAAATGTTGCATTTCATTTGGAAATCAAGGTCCCAGAGTCTGATGGAAGAGTGGAGAGTTGCTTGAAGTCCAGTGTGAAGTTTCCACAGTCAGTGATGATTTGGGGTGCCATGTCATCTGGTGGTGTTGGTCCACTGTGTTTTCTCAAGTCGAGAGTCGATGCAGCATCTACCAGGAGATTTTAGAGCACTTCATGCTTCCATCTGCTGACGAGCTTTATGGAGATGCTGATTTCCTTTTCCAGCAGGACTTGTCACCTGCCCCCAGTGCCAAAACTACTAGTAACTGGTCTGCTGACCATGTATTACTGTGCTTGATTGACCAGCCGACTCGCCTGACCTGAACCCCAAAGAGAATCTATAAGAGACACCAGACCTGACAATACAGACGAGCTGAAGGCTGCTATCAAAGCAACCTGGGGTTCCATAACACCTCAGCAGTGCCACAGACTGACTGTCTCCATACCATGCCGCATTGATGCAGTAATTCATCCAAAAGAAGCCCTGACCAAGTATTGAGTGCATAAATGAACATACTTTTCAGAAGGTCGACATTTCTGTATTATAAATTCTTTACGCTAATATTTTGAGATACTGGATCTATGATTTTCATGAGCTGTAAACCATAATCAAGATTAAAACAAACAAAAAAATATTTTTTTTTAAATAAAAAAATAAAAAACAAACAGTTTATGTGTGATGTAACTAGAATATATGAAAGTTCCACTTTATATATATATATATATATATATATATATATATATATATATATATATATATATATATATATATATTGTTCTTCATTGTTCTTCATTATTGTTCTTCAAAAAGCATAGATTTCAAGAGCTAAATTCATTAGCTTACATGTTAGTTTTGAGACAGAGACTGAAGCAGCACCCTAGATGAACTCTTAATCCTGTCATTGGTAGCAGTGTTGTTTGTTTTTTTATCTGCTGCAAGCTCTTCCCTTCTGTCATGCAAAAGGGGACAGGTTAGTACAAAAAGCATCCAAATCCTTTACACTTTATTTGTACGTCACCCGGGTATTTCTACTGTACAACAGTTGTTTATATTTGTTAGTGTGAAGACACTTGACAGTATGTACAGTCAACATCCTCTAGAATAGTACATAGGTATGTGATTTGAGATTCTGCTCCACTCTGGATCCAAAAATGTAAAAATAGCTCCTAGAACTATGGCCTGAATTCTTTGTTGGAAATGCATGTGGAAGGTTCCTGAATTCATGAAAAGGGTTCTTGCAACAATCTCAAAATAGAATATAATTCTTTCTGAAAACTAAAGGAACTCAAAAAGCACCTCCCTTGAATTATAATATGGTACACAGTACTATGCTGAAGCACTGTAACCCATCCTGAGCACTTTGCTCAGCTGAGGCTGGCCTGCTGTAAATCCTAAGGATCATTCGCAGCTCAGCTGGTGAGAGATGTGTTCCAGAGAACATTAGGAGCACTCTGTAGCTCTAAAGTTGTCTTTATATCCAGATTACTAATCTACTTGTTTAGCTTTGGCTATTGCTACTACTTAGGACTATACGTCTTACGTTACATTGCAAAACATTCTGGGGCGGTTCTAGGATTTCATCCATGGGGGGCTTAGCCCTCAGTGAAAATGTTAAGCAAGAGACAATTGCCTAATTAGTGCCTCTTTGTAAATCGAGACTACTATATTACTATATAGTAAATCAAAAGTACCGATGTTTAAATTGATACCAAGTCGATAATGTTTTAATTATAAATGATGTAATGATACCAGTCTTGCACTCTGCGGTACGGCTCAAATCGTTACACGTATATTGTTTGACTGTCTGTGTGCATCTTTTTTTAATTAAATGTCTCTCTTTAAATAAGGAGAACCACTGTGATGGGCTAAATTAAATATTTTTTTTTTATTTGAAAGGCATGGTTTTGTGGGAGAAATAGACACAAAACACAACCTTGCCTTGCAAACAAT
Organism: Ictalurus punctatus; assembly: GCF_001660625.3. Lineage (NCBI taxonomy): Eukaryota > Metazoa > Chordata > Actinopteri > Siluriformes > Ictaluridae > Ictalurus > Ictalurus punctatus. The sequence continues at coordinate 17,209,496 of NC_030429.2, forward strand.
TATAAGCAGTAAAACATAAATAGCAACACTTTTTACAACCACATGAGAAGATGACCATATCTCCTGGATCTGGGCAAATTCCCCTTTGAAGTACAATTATTTTTTAGATTAAACTGTGTCTCCTGTCTTTCATAGATGCAAAACGTTCAATATGTTTGTCCTGGTCTATGCAACTTAATATATCCCTTTCAACTGACATCATAACCAAGTGATGGAGCCTGTTTTGACCCATCGTTCCCCTGAGCCAGGTGTGAGTTGTATATTACAAGTTTCCTGTAGAAATAAATACTAACAATTTGTATGAAAAACAGACTTGTTTAAGTTATTTACTCTCCAATCAAATCTTAACATAGCATGCACAGCCCCATTCAAAAACTAACATCAACCTGCATTGGTTCTCCAAACATGACTGACATAAATCAATCATGACCTCTTTAATTACGGTTCTTAAAATGGAAAAAGTTATGATGTTTTGGAATGACATAAAATTAAATAATGTCAGGACTTTTATTTTAGGGTTAATTATCCTGTTAAAGGATTAACATGATTATGTAAATGCCATATTTGAAGATAGTTTAGGGAAACAGAAAGCAAGAAAATATTTTCTGGAATACTACAACTGAATTATGGGCACTGAGCAATAAAAATGTTCTTAGTTGTGAGAACATTAGAAAATGTTCACTCTGTCCTTGATCGTTTCTTACCCAGCTCTGGCTCTAACTCTCTGTCTCCTGTCATGTGACCCCTTCAGTCTCTCTAACCGTTTCTCCAGCCTTCTTGGCATTGTATATCCATCTATAAAAAATCAAGCATGTCTCTGAATGTTGTATCTTATTTGTGTGTGCGCATGTGTGTGTGTGTGTGCGAGTAAGCACTGGGCTACAAATGGAAATGTTATATCTGTGTGTGTGTGTGTGTGTGTGTGTGTTTGTTTGTGTGTGCGTGTGTCTGTGTATGTGTGTGTGTGTGTGAGCACAGGGCTACAGATTGAAATGTTATTTGTGTAGGTTAAACTCAGGTAAAGTGAGTGCCACTGGCAAATTTCACAATATACTCAAAGCGTACTAAATGCAGAAGGTTTCCATGCCAGAACTCCAAGACGTACATCACCTCAAAATCATATAAATAAGCCACAGAAGTTTGGGGATTCTGTTCTGTGGAGTGATGAAACAAAACTGGAACTTTTCAGCATGATGGATCAGCGGTATGTCTGTAGGAAGAAGAATGAAGAAAGAACACTCTGTCCACAGTCAAGCATGGTGGTGGCTCGATGATGCTCTGGGGCTGCTTCGCGTCCTCTGGCATTGGAAACCTGCAGCGTGTGGGAGGCAAGATGGATTCATTGAAGTATCAGGAAATCCTAGGGGAAAATGTCATGCTGTCTGTGAGGAAGCTGAAGCTTTGGTGTCATTGGACATTTCAACAGGACAATGATCCCAAGCATACCTCAGATTTCACCAAGGCTTGGTTTCAGAAGAAGTCCTGGAAGATTCTACAGGGCCATCACTGACACCTCACTTGAACCCCATAGACAATCTTTGGTGGGATTTGAAGAAGGCAATTTCAGCACGCAAATCCAAGAATATTACTGAACTGGAGGCCATTGCTCTTGAGGAATGGGGTAACATTCCTCAGGAACGCTGCCAGAAGCTATGCATCTCATTTGCAGCAGGTCATAGCAGCAAAAGGGTGCTCTATTAAGTACTAAAGATGCTTGCCGTGAAGGGGCTGAATAATTTTGAGGCTGGAGAAGGCATTATAAGTTGCATTTTCAGTTGAATTTGGGGAAACCACTTGAAGCATTTCTTGTGTTGAACTATTTCAATTGCTTTTGTTTGATTTCTTCATTGCAAACACCTGGAAATCTGTCAATTTTGCCAGTCAACCTGATTTGCAATAGGGCTTGAATAATTTTGATTGCAATTGTATAAAAGATAATAAAAAACGAAAAGGAAAACTCTGATCAAATTGCCTGTTAGACTTTCTTCTTCTACTTAACGATGTGTCCTGCATTTTTAGGTTATTTTATTTTTTAATTTTTGAAAATAAAAGAATTGGTATTGATAGTTTGATAGTTGGTAGTTTTAGGGGAGCTGAGATGACAGACAGGGGCCTGAAGTGTCACAATTCGAGGTTGAGCCAGAAGCAGGTGCAGATAATGACATTTATTGAAGGAAACATACTAAGAAACGAATACACTATGACAACTGGGAAACACACTGTGGCAAGAAACAAACACTGAGACATAAACAACATGAATCTAAGACTACTTGGCAGAATACTGTGGCAAAACTAAACATAAACTAACAAGATCAAGAAACATGGAACACAGGGGTCTAAGACAACGAAAGACAAGCACATAGTGCAGACCAGGACTATATATACACACGAGTGCTCATTAACCAAAACATGAATCAGGTGCAGGTGGTCATGTGACAACTAGAGCAGTGCAGTGGCTGATGGGAAGTGGAGTCCAGAGTTTCCCGATACGTGACAGAACCCTCCCCCAAGGGCGCTACTCCCGGAGCGCCCCAAATTATACGTCCTCCATCTGGTGGTCCTGGCCCCCTGGAGAAAATGTCCCCCGCAAACCAGGAGGCCAGGCGGCTTCTACAATGGCACAGGGAGGCTGAGATATTTCCTCGGCAGAGCATGAAAGCGGGGCGACGTCCTCGGCAGAGCATGAAAACGGAGCGACGTCCCCAGCTGAACTGGAAGGCCGAGCGACGTCCTCAGCTAAACAGGCGGGGCGAGCGACGATCTCAGCTGAACAGGTGGGCCGAGCGACGACCTCAGCTGAACGGGGAGTCTGAGCGACGACCTCAGCTGAACAGGAAAGCGGGGCGATGTCCTCGGCAGAGCATGAAAGCGGGGCGACGTCCTCCACGGGACAGGAGAGGGGAGCGAGGTTCTCCGCGAGGCCAGGGAGAGGAGCGAGGTTCTCCGCGAGGCCCGGGAGAGGAGCGATGTCTTCCGTGGAGCAGGAAGGGGGAACGATGTCCTCCGTGGAGCAGGAAGGGGGAGCGACACACTGAGAGAAGCGAAGAAAAGGAGCGACGTCTTTAGCGGAGCAGGAGGGCAGAGCGACGACCTCGGCCGAGCAGGAGGGCGGAGCGACGACCTCGGCCGAGCAGGAGGGCGGAGCGACGACCTCGGCCGAGCAGGAGGGCGGAGCGACGACCTCGGCCGAGCAGGAGGGCGGAGCGACGACCTCGGCCGAGCAGGAGGGCGGAGCGACGTCCTCGGCGGAGCATGAAGGCGGAGCGACGTCCTCGGCGGAGCATGAAGGCGGAGCGACGTCCTCGGCGGAACATGAAAGCGGAGCGACGTCCCCTGCTGAACTGGAAGGCAGAGCGAAGTCCCCTGTAAGGCCAGGGAGAGGAGCGTGGGTCTCCGTGCGGCCAGGGAGAGGAGCGTGGGTCTCCGTGCGGCCAGGGAGAGGAGCGTGGGTCTCCGTGCGGCCAGGGAGAGGAGCGTGGGTCTCTGTGCGGCCAGGGAGAGGAGCGTGGGTCTCCGTGCGGCCAGGGAGAGGAGCGTGGGTCTCCTCGAAGCAGAAGAGGGGAACGCTATCTGCCATGGAGCAGGGAGGCTGAGCGACGTCCACAGCCTAACAGGGAGGCTGAGCGACGACCTCAGCTGAACAGGCAGGCTGAGCGACGACCTCAGCTGAACGGGCAGGCTGAACGAGAGCCATAATAGGGGAGGGAGGGTGGGAGATGGTATTAGCCCCGACCACAAACTCCCCCTTGTACCTGGCGACCTGCTGCTTTTGTAGCACAGCTTGGTAATCTTCCGACTGTTGGCGTAACGTGGCAAAGTACTCCACTAACATTGGTGGCATCCTGACGCCCCAGTTATCCATCCTGGCGATCTGCTGCTTCTGATTGTAAGTCTTTCGTTCTGTCACAAGTTGAGGTTGAGCCAGAAGCAGGTGCAGATAATGACATTTATTGAAGGGAACGTACTAAGAAACGAATACACTATGACAACTGGGAAACACACTGTGGCAAGAAACAAACACTGAGACATAAACAACATGAATCTAAGACTACTTGGCAGAATACTGTGGCAAAACTAAACATAAACTAACAAGATCAAGAAACATGGAACACAGGGGTCTAAGACAACAAAAGACAAGCACATAGTGCAGACCAGGACTATATATACACGAGTGCTCATTAACCAAAACATGAATCAGGTGCAGGTGGTCATGTGACAACTAGAGCAGTGCAGTGGCTGATGGGAAGTGGAGTCCAGAGTTTCCCGATACGTGACATGAAGTCCCCCTTAAAAATGGTCTAGAACCGCCCCGAAAGATACTACAGCTGAAAGAATCTTAAAGCTGATAAAGTACAAAAACTTATATAGACATTAATAAAAGCAAAGGCATAATGTCTTGTTGGTGAAATAAATGTGACTTTCTTCACCTTTCTGCAAGGATAGTCAATCCTTTGCACTTATCTTTATTTAAAATATAATTTTAAATAATGATATTTATGCATATTCATAGATTTACACTGATCAGCCATAACATTAAAAACTAATATTGTGTAGGTCCCCCTTGTGTCAAAAAACAGCTCTGACCCATAGAGGCTTTCACTCCACAAGATCTCTGAAGGTGTGCTGTGGTCTCTGGCACCAAGACGTTGGCAGCAGATCCTTTAAGTCCTGTAAGTTGTGAGGTGGGGCCTCAGTGGATCGGTGCTTGTTTGTGCAGCACATCCCACAGATGCTCAATTGAGATTGAGATCTGGGAAATTTGGAGGCCAAGTAAACATCTTGAACTCTTTGTCATGTTCCTCAAAGCATTCCTGATAGGGGCCACTGCAATTAGGGAATACCGTTGCCATGAAGGGGTGCACTTAGTCTGCAATGTTTAAGTAGGTGGTACATGTAAAATAACATCCACATGCATGCCAGGACCCAAGGTTTCCCAGCAGAACATTGCCGAGAACATTACACTGCTTCCACCCTTCTTCCACCACATCAATTTTAAGAACTAATTGTTCACTTGCTGCCTAATATATCCCACTCTGTGACAGGTGCCATTGTAACAAGATAATCAATGTTTATTTTTATGGCTGGTGGTTTTAATGTTATGGTGTATAATTAACATTGTATATTAAAAATGTACTTTGTGTATTCTTGTAAATCATTTTTGCCAGTTTGGACACAAAATTATCTCAGTAATGCATTATCTATAACAGCAACAACAACAACAACAACAACAACAATAATAATAATAATAATAATAATAATAATAATAATAATAATAATAATGGTGGGTGATTTTTGAAAATGGGTTACATTGTTGTGGTAAACTATGCTTCCAACTGTAGCATTTACCAGATGAAACAAACGTAATATTTTCTTATACCGAGTTGGTTTCATTTGGTAAATGCTGCAGTTGACCAGGTTATAATGATCCAACAGTTTTTCTTTTCAGCATTAACACCGATGTGCAATTTCAATTCCTACATAGGAATTTTTTGCCTTCATTCCTCTTTGGTTAAGTGAAACAAAGAGGCCAGATATTGCAGAGTTGCAGTTCTGATCTCAGAAAATGGGAGGTCTTACATCAAGCTAAAGCTTCAGTGCCTAACAAGCTCTTTTAGTATTAGTATACAGAACAGTGTTAGCCTTTCTACAGATCAAACAAAATTAAATAGAAGAATTCAACTTGAGGGAAACGGTGTAGAGACAAAAAAGATGAACACATGTTAAAACTGGTGAAGAGAAATAAGAGTGTAAGGTAGGAAGAATGGGAAGATATATACGGTCTGATCTTGCTCACTTAGTTCCTTGTATTACAGTGACAACTCAAATATGTGCCTTTGCAGGAAAGCACTAAATTGGCATCTATATCAGGTTTGTTTCAGTGTGTTACAGGGAGTTTTAAGGGTCCATCTACTGTGAACAATGTCTTATTTGGCCAGACGGAGGTCCATTAAACCAATGAGCCTGTTAAGTGTCACTACATTACACTTCAAGCATAAAAGAACCAGGTAAAATGGCAATCATATGCACTCTCTGTGTTACTGTAGTACTTACCTTGAGGGCCATTTGTCTTTAGCATCTAGTGAGCTGGACAAGATTGTACCTGACCATTTACAATATTGGCGGCTATTAATAGGCTTAACTGGTCCCCACAAGGTTCCTGCTCTAGCCTACATGGATATAGAAACTTTTTAACCTCTTTTCAAACAAGTGTAAGTAGAGTATGAGTTCTTTACATAAAATATCACATTGCAACAGAAAAATATTACATCATTTGTAATTTAGAGTTGCTTTAGGTAGCATGCATAATGTTTACTTAATCATTTACTTATTATATTAGCCAGGGTCCAAGGGTAACACTAACCCCCCAGCCCCACCCCAACCCCCCAGCTTGCTTTCTGCAGGGACTACATGTTGTCTTTTCTCTCACAGTTTATGACATGAAGACTCACTGACTCACTGATCATAGACACATTTGAAATGTTTTCCATTATCTATGCTGTAGACAGCCAAGGTAAGAGTTGTCACAGATGTTGCTTAAAAAAAGCTTTAATAAAACAACATTGAAACAAGTTTTTCAGTGTCAATCTTTGTTATACACTGTGTTCCAAATTATTATGCAAGTGACATATCTATCAGTAGGATTTCAGTAAAATAAACATTTAGGTTTTAGTTTTTCAAAGAATTTGTTTGTTTGTTTTATTTCTCATATTTTTAGATAACTGGTATCAATATCAGACAGGTTTGTTAATTAGTTTGCCAGGTGAACTTAGTTAAAGGGAAACCTACATAAAGAGGTTGTTCTACATGATTAAGCATATCACAGTTCTCATGCAATATGGGGAGGTAGAAAGATCTTTCTGGAAATTAAAAGTGTGAAATAATGCAGTGTCTTGCAAAAGGCAATTAAAACAACTGATGCTGAATATAGATCATCAAACTTTTTGCTCTCATGGATATCAAAGTATTATTAAAGTAACTGATAACAGGAAAATACAAAATATTGACTAAAAGGGTGCCAATAATTGTTGCACACCTATATTTAACAAATTTATATTTATATCTATATTTATATAAACTTGTGTTGTGTTTGCAATTGTTTGATATCCATAAGAGCAGTGTATTTTTGTGAATTTATTGAACAAAAGATCAAAATGTTAAACAGTAAAGAAAATTTGACACAGCCTTCTTTGCTCATATTTGCCAACATTACCAATATTAGTGGAGGGCACTGTATGAATATCATTTATTTATTATTATTTTAAATAATAATAAACTAAACTCAAACTTACCTGGGTAGCCACTGAAACTGGCTTTGTGAAACAGGCCTCTGAACATGCTTTGTTGTTGTTGTTGTTGTTGTTGCTGTTGTTGTTTTAACTCTGAAGCTGATGAAATTTGTTCTCTAATCCCCCTGCACAGCTTAGATAGTGATGAGCCATGCTTTTCAGTTCTAGGCTGCCGAGAAGACAATTTAAAATTAAACAGATCACTGAGTGGACATCATACATTATGCTGTCTTAATGCACAACCACCTTAAAAAAAAAAACATTTTCAAACTGGCAGAGATTGAATACAACAAAGCAAATGATTCTAGCAAATAAATGAACTGAAAATTGCAATCATGTCATTGTTAGCCCACCGAAATTATCAGGGTTACCCTGTTCCCCGAAAAGGGAATGATGGTTGCATGACCTTCATGCTGTGGGAAGTGCCCTCGTGTATGATTGGCATCTGAAGTCTGTGTAAAATCATGCCTATTTATAGGCCTGCCATGGGCAGTGTGGCATCCATGCACGTCCCAAATTTCTTTTTCTCAATGAGAGCAGTCAGCTCCCTCAAGAGCTACTGCAGCATGCTCCATTCCCATAAAAATTATGCACTGGCTCCCCCCTCTGGCTCCTCGGAGTCAGAGAGGGTGGGTTGACTCTCCATACCGGAAGGAGAAGTCGCTTCACAGATTCCAAAACCCGGAAGCGGAGAGTTATATCCGGAGGAAAGAGTGAGAAATAGAGCAGCGTTCATCTCCGATTCCCCCTCCAGATTCATACGGGACCCTCAGGATCTGATCCCAGAGTACTGAGGTTCCGAAAAGTAGAGACTGGAGCGGCATGATTTTACATAGACTTCAGATACCAGTCGCACACGAGTGTGCTTCCCACAGCCTGAACCTCAGGCAATGTTGAGTTCCCTTTGAAAGGGACCATAAGAGCTTCTCTGAAGGTATAGAGGGCTGTAAGGTCCCCCTCTGGGCGCAAACTAGAACAGTAGCTTTTTCAATGCTTCTCAAAAATGCCACAGTACAGCACTAGAAGTTAATTAGAAGGGAAAGCGTGAAGGTTAGTGTAAAATTTATTTATTTATTTTTAAATAAAATGACACTTAAGCTAATTCTGTCATTTGCAGTTGAATTGCATTTGAATACATTCAGACTGATTCATGTTCCACTGTGTCATCCTGATAAGCGATCAGCATGTGACAATATAAAAAAAAAGTAAAAGGCCAGCTTGATGAGTTGGCTGCAAATGTGCTCCAGTTTACACTGACTGAAGTTGCTCACCAGGTTTTCTTGTCACCTTCTTGTCTTTGAGTAAAACCACTTGAAGAAGAACAACACAGACATCATATAAAGTAAGGATTGTGTATCTCTAAAATCACAAATCTTAAATCAAATTATAGGGATGAGAGCACTATGGCTCCAAATTTGTTTTTGTTTTTTTCCCACAGAGACAATATTTTTGAAGAGAAGTATTCTTGGCTAGTGCATGCACTTTGGCCTTCATTTATCATAGTGGTGTAAGGTTAAATCTGATCGTAGTGAGTATATGAAAATTCTACAGTTTCCTTATTCACCAGTTTCTTCTTTTCTGTATCTGTATGATCAAATTTGTACATTTGTGCATACCATTTTAATAACCTGAACAAGGATTTATTTGCAGTTTAATGATCAAAATCAGTATTGCTTTATCGCAAGTATAGGAAGTAGAGTAGTATAAGTAATAACAATAAAAATCAAACAACATTAATAATCAAAATTCTTTGGTGGAATATTTATGAATAATGCTTCTGACCTGACCTATTCACGTATGACAAATTAATCAAAAGCTAATTCTTTTTAGTAAAAGTAATAGTTGATTTTAATTAATTCATTCATTGATTCATTCATTGATTCATTCATTCATCTTCAGTAAGCATTTTACTGGTCAGGTTCACAGTTGATCTGGAGTCTATGCTAGACGTGAGATGGGAATGCACTCTGGATGGAATGCAAATATATATATATTTTCAGGAACCACAGACACAAGCACCTCTAATTCAGCTGCACTGAAATTTTTCCCCTGCTTGATTTACTTCTTTCCTCTGATCTTGGTTAACTATCTGCTGTTATCTCCAATTATTGCCTCGCTGACACAGTGCTCAGTTAAAAAAGTGCATTAATTAGGACATGTTTCATGCAGATTAATTGTATATAAGCGGGAATTGGGGCGTGTTATATACACACAGTCTGATGTAAATGTTTTACATGTATAGTTCACTCCGAAACTATTGGAACAGCAAGGCTAATTCATTTATTTGTGCTATACACCAAAGACATTTGGGTCTGAGATCAAAACATGGATATATATGGAGTTTAGGAGTTTCAGCTTTTGTTTCTGGCTATTTACATCTAGATGTCTTCAACAACATTAAACATAAAACCTTTCGTATCAGACTACCCAAATTTAATATTTGCTTGCATATCTGTTGCATAAAGCCTGTGACTCACTGACATCACCAAACTGTTGGTGTCTTCTTTTGTGATGCTTTCCCAGGCTTTTACCGCAGCCTCTTTCAGTTGTTGTTTGTTTCAGGGGGTTTCTCCCTTCAGTCTCCTCTTCATTAGGTGAAATCCATGTTCAACTGGGTTAAGGTCTGGTGATTGACTTGGCCAGTCTAAGGCCTTCCACTTTCCCCCGTGTCCTTTATTGTGTTGGCAGTGTGTTTTGTATCATTGTCTTGCTGCATGATAAAGTTCCTTCTGATTAATTTGGATGCATTTCTCTGTAAATTGGCAGACAAAATGTTTCTGTAAACTTCTGAATTAATTATTTTGTTACCATCATGGGTTACTGTACATCATCAATAAAGATTAATGAACCTGTTCAAGAAGCAGCCATGCAAACCCAAGACATGACACTACCGCCACCATGTTTCACAGATGAGCTTGTATGTTTTGGATCACGAGCAGATCATTTCTTTCTCCACACTTTGGCCTTTCCATTACTTTGGTAGAGGTTAATCTTGATTCCAGAACTTTTGTGGCTCATCTCTGTATTTCTTTGCGAATTCCAATCTGACTTTCCGATTCTTACTGCTGATGAGTGGTTTGCATCTTGTGGTATGGCCTCTTTCTGCTCTCAAAGTCTTCTTCAAACTGTGGATTGTGATACCTTCACCCCTGCCCTGTGGAGGTTGTTGGTGATGTCACTGACTGTTGTTTTTTGGGTTTTTCTTCACAGCTCTAACAGTGTTTCTGTCATCAGCTGTTGTTGTTTTCCTTGGCCGACCCATTCAGTGTCTATTGCTCAGTACACCAGTGGTTTCTTTCTTTTTCAGGAAATTCTAAATTGTTGTATTGGCCATGCCCAGTGCTTATGCATTGCCTCTGATTGATTTTCCTTCTTTTCTCAGCTTCAAAATAGCTTGCTTTTCTCCCATAGACAGCTCTCTGATCTTCATGTTGGCTTATCTGTTTTTACCAACAAATGCAGTCTTCACAGGTGAATCTGAAGGCTTAAACCAAGAGTAGATTTTCAGAGCTATTTATTGTTTAAACAGTCAATCTAACAGGACACACCTGTGTAACAAGAAACCTGTCAGTCACATATTCCATTATTCCATTATTTTTCTATGTCGTTTAACACATCTACATATAAATACTAGAAAATAAAAACTGAAATTCCAAACTCTCTTCTCACATTCCACTTTGATCTCTAACCCAAAAATGTCTTCAGTCTACAGCAAAAACAACTGAATTGGCCTTGCCATTCCAATAGTTTCAGAGGGACGGTTTATGTAAAAGGCACTAGTGTGTAGGAGCTTGTGTCTATGCAGCTGAAGCTGATTCATTTGTTTTGATGTACGACAGATGCAGATTTGTTCATATGCAATTTTGTACACAGAAAAATTGATTTGATGTGTTAAGGCCATTATGTTTGTAAATCCAACTAAAAAGCAGGAATTCTATTTCTATACACTATTAATGAGAACCGTGACTTCTTGTGTAAACCTCTGAATTGGAATGGTTTGGAATTGCTATGACATAAAGTATTTATCAGACTATGTTGGTGAGAGTAGTTGCCGATAAATTTTAGATGAAGATGGATTACTTTGTAACTCCCTTGTTGTTAAGGGAAGTGTTAGTCTCCTGAAATATCTATTTTTAACTTTAGCTTTGGCAAGACCTCAAAGTATGTGAGTACAGAACCATATAGTTTCTACGTAGTTAAAGCTGTATCAGGACTGTTTGTTAGATTTGTTAAATAAACTTAAACTTGACTTTTATCATTATTTATTTGTCTTCCTTTATGTTCCTCATTTGCCAACCTGTATTCCACAAACCTGTCTGGCTATGCATCTTGTTTGCAGCAGGTCATAACAGCAAAAGAGTGCTCTACTACGTACTAAAGATGCTTGCCATGAAGGGGTTGAATAATTTAGAAACTGGAGAAGTTGCATTTTCAGTTGAATTTGGGAAAACCACTTTAAGCATTCATTGTGTTTAACTATTTCAGTTGCTTTTGTTTGATTTGTTCATTGCAAACAGCTGAAAGTGTGTAAATTTTGACAATAAACCTGATTTGCAATGGGGGTTGAATAATTTTGATTGCAACTGTAGCTATGCATGCTCCTGAGTGTTTGCGTTTTGTATATAGGTTTCATTGTAGTGCTACGTGCATTCGTTGCTCAATGCCACACATGTCAATGTTATACAATTAATGCATATTGTACATAAATACCATTGGTTATACCTTCATGGTTCTGTAGAACAGCAAGGTACTCCATCTTCATAAATTTCCATGGTTTCTTCTTTTTGGCAACCTGCCAACTACAACACTCATCCTGATCTTCTCTTTTTTCCTCGTGTGCGTATCTCGTAGGTTTTCCCATTTGGCTTTAACCTTGTCCGCTCCACAACATACAACAGTAAATTAAGATAAATAAAGTTGGGAACTACACCAGAAACACAAACTATCTATAATGCTTACGACATTAATAAGATATTAAACTCATCATTGATTCCCAATTCCTTTCCACAGAAGTTCTTTTATGTTGATGTTTTTGTTGTCGCTATGTCTTTTATCAAAAAGTTCTCAGACACCAATGATAACAAGAACTCAACATACATTCTCTTCTCTCTTCCGGAATACTCTTCTTCGGTGTTTACACTGGTTTTCAAAATAGCTTTCTGTGCTATAGCGCCACCAATCTTGCCCTTTTGTGCAACAGCAGCGGCTCCGGGCACGTGATCTTAAGATCAATTGTAATTGCATGGCCCGTTTCATTACGGGCCGATGGAGAAAAAAATTTACACACTTGTCAAAAATAAATAAATCTCGCTTTGTTGTGCCACGATTGATTGCACCTGGTGTGAACACCTCCATAGAGATCAATTATTTCGATTCAAGATCATCATCGCGTCATACATTCGCCTCGATTATTCACTCTCACTGTGAAATGCCCTTGACAGGCCCTTTATTTGGAGTCTTCAGCAGTTGCAATAATTCCTGATTATTTAAAGCTGCAGTATAAACTTTTTTTGGTTAAAAATGAACAAAAATCAATTATTTAGCAAGTACATAAAAATCACAGTTCAAAGCTGTCTCCTTACCTTATCCCGATTCGCAATGGTATGCTTATAATAATCATTTATAATTTGAGCTGTTGGGACAGATTTTGTGGGGAAACAGCAGTTTGACATCATTTGCATGGCATTTGACCTAAAAGCCATAAACAGAAAGAAGAAGCCCTGGCTACTATATCGCGTGTGTGAGGGCTCAGGATGGTGGGGTGTGTAGCTTGACCTTACAAGAGTTGCTTAGAATTTAAACTTGTCATCTAGATGGCTATTTTTAATCTGGATAGTTCTAAGCGCAATCATCATTGACATCTGGGGAGTCAACTGTTGTCAAAACCAAGAAACACTGAACAGTGACAGAGGCCATGCTGAAACGAGAATAAATATCGGCATGGCTTCTGAGAGTTGACAGCTCAGAGATCTGAAGACTTTTTTTTTTAAACTAAGGCAGATTCATATATATATATATATATATATATATATATATATATATATATATATATATATATATATATATATTTGTTGTTCATTTTTGCTATGGTCAATGTGATAAACTGCACTTATTTTCTGCTAGCAATGAGAAAGAGCTCTACTCCAACAAAACAAGTATTGGAGCTAATATATAACTCATATAAACACTTCAAACCATCAGATTCATCCACGCAAGGGATGCACAACCCACCTAAAAAAATAACTCTGAAAGTAACTTGCAGTTTTATGTTTCAAACAAAGGCAACCGTTAAGTACGGCAGCTTTAACAAGTGCATTCTTACATGAAAACAATTTAAGAAGCAGGTACTAAAAGTTCACCGCTTATCCCACACTATAATAACTTTATGTATTGTTAAAGTACTCCATATTCACCACCAAGTTATGAGTATGATAGAAAATGGGCCAGTGTGTTGCAATTTTGCAGTCGATATCCCTAATTATACATGAAATATGTCCAATTTATTTGTCTCTTTTTCTAAAGGAACAGAAATAAACACCTGCTCTTCTTGTCTCTTTCAGTAAATATATCTGCCTTTGATGATTCTGACCATTTTAAATATATATTCATCACATTTATCACAACTCATTATCAACACCGCTTGAACAACTCATGTGGTGATATCGTCCCAGACAATTTCATGGAGTGAGGTGCCCTCAAAGTTATTTCATATTCCTTCCTTTTCTTTTTATACACTGCCTGTATTTGTTTAGTCAACATCAGAGAAAAGGAAATAGATAAAAAAGGAGGTGGAAAAAAGGAAAATGTCTGAATGGAAAAACTGAAAGCTCGCCCATTAATTTCTCAGCAGATCTACTGACAATATGCCTGCGGTGATGAAAAAGCAACATGTTTCTCATAGTTTGATAATGTATGCAGAGCTGAAATCGACTCGCTAAGCAATCAGGGCCTCCCACACTTACATTCTGCACAACGGATTAACTCAAGCTGATAAAGGAAGACGTGGTGAAAGCTTCCACTACCACTATCGGGTGCAATATCACTGCAGCTGCACTGCAGCAAGAATAAAGAGGACACAGTGAATGCTTTACTGAAGCAAGTCTTTAATTAGGTCCAGATTATAGTAGAGACTCTTGACCCGTCAACAGTCTGGATTCTATGCATTGACATGAAGACAAATATTCTGTGTAGCAAGAGTCATGGTGGTGCATAGAACCTGCTATGTTGAAAATTATTCAGTTCATCTGCTGATCCTGTATGAAAGTCTTGCTACAGAGTTTGATCTGATCTGCCAGTTGACATATTTCCTGATGAAGGTATTTTTATACATAAAAACAACATGAGGCAATGCATACAGTGGGGGAACTAAGTATTGAACGTATCAACATTTTTTTCAGTAAATATGTTTCCAATGAGGCTATTCACATGCAATTTTCACGAGACTTTGGTATTAACTCAAGAAATCCGCAAATATAAAGAAATCCAAACATTAAAGTCCATAAATAAAGTTATGTGTAATAAAGTGGAATGACACAGGAAAAAAGTATTGAACACGCTAACTGAAATGTATTTAATACTTGTTGGAGAAGCCTTTGTTTGTAATGAGAGCTTCAAGACACTTCCTGTATGAATAAATTAATGGGCTGCAGTATTCAGATGTAATTTTGGCCCATTCTTCTAAATATATCGTCTTTAAATCTTGTACAATTGGAATCAGGTGATTGATTGGGCCATTCTAACACCTTGATTTTTTTCCTCTGAAACCAATTCAGAGTTTCCTTTGCTGTACGCTTTGGAAAATTTCATGTGAATAGCCTCATTGGAAATATATTTACTGAAATAAATGTTGACGCGTTCAATATATATTTTCCCCACTGTATGAGAACTATACTACCTTTCCCGTAGTGAGGAGAGGGGCTTGCCACTGGGGGTTGTATCTACATCTTGGACATAAATCTTCCACAAGTGACATTAAGGCACTTTTTCTTGGAAGCCCTGCTTTACATTTTATTTTATGTGTGAAAGACCATTTTGGCCATACAGAATATGAAAGTCTAATGCCACATGCTTGGTTACAGTAGGACTGTGGATAGGATCACCTTTACTGAGTTCAAGACATTCAACCTTATGAGTCAGAACCAGGGGTCTCATTTATCACCTGTGCAGATGCATAGTTTTGTGTGTAAACCATGCATGCACACATTTTTTTTTTTGTGCATGAGAATGTGCATATCGTTATGCATGCTCCTGACCATGTGTACATTTGAACTTCTTGTAGTAAAAAAAATGTAATAGTGGGTAAACTGATTATAAAGAGCTTACATCCCACTTAATGTTGATCGTATCAGCAGATTGAAAGAGTAATTACTGATTTCATTGCTCACCGATTTGGCTTGTGCAGCTTTGCACAGGGAGGAATGCGTTTTTGAGGAGAGTTAAACCATGGCGCACTGCAGTACTTTATATTTCCAAAACTGGCAACAGAAAAGACGCCAAATGCCACCACAGGGTTTCGAAATATAATTTTGAATAAATAATAGACAAACCACTTGAAAACGTACAAAATAAACCAATTTTGTTTTGCTCTACTCTGTGCAGTAGTATCATTACTTTATTGTCAGTGAAGTTCATCTTAGACATTTTGACATGATCCATATGGTTCATATCAAGCAGTGCCATGAGCAGGCTACTGGGCTTTTTAAAGGAAAGTTGTTTACCATATTTGGACATACACAAGGACATCAATTTAGAATGTGTGGGATTTCTCAGCTTCTATTGCATACAACTGTGTGTATGCACATGTGATAAATATTTTGTTGTGCATACTGATGGTTCTTACCGTTAATTTAGAACTTGTTCTATGCATGGTTTGATAAATGAGATCCCAGGTGTAAAATGGGGTTGAGACCTATAGAAGATTGAGTCCGAATAATTTTGTAAGGCTGGAAACTCTGGTGGGTTTTCTGTAGTTGTACAATAAAAGTTCCCTTTGAAACCTTGTATTCACTCTTCATTTTATCCACTTACAGTACTATATAATTTTCCTTACTTTAAATTAGCAAAGATTTACTATTGCACAACATGTGTGTGTCACAGCATTTGAAGTTAGCATAGTACACCTAGTTAATGTAGGGTTCTAGACTGAACATCTAAGCGCCAAGTAATGGAGGCTGGGATGGAAGCAAGTGCATGTACTGCAGTTTAATAAAATAAGTCCAAGGGATCAGGCAGAAATCAATAAACATAGACAGGCAGAGATCAGGCGATCCAAACAAGGCAAGGCAAATGTAACTGAACGTATACTACGCAATGGCTGTGCGTGTGAGAGAGTCTCTTAAGTAGTGTGGTGTTATTGAGTTTGTAATTGGGAACAGGTTTGTCTAATTAGTTTTCAAGAGAAGGTGACAGTGTGTAGCTTTGGGAGTTGTAGTCGTTTGCCATGTTTGTAGTTCATGGTGCATTCTGGGAAATGGAGTCACTGGTTTACCATGACATAACAATAAGGGTTCCCCTGGAAGAACAACCTAAAGAAACCACTTACTGTTCTCAATTAAACCTTTACTAAACCTTACTGTTCTCAATTAAACTTTTTTTTTTAAAATAAAAATATGTTTCACAATATAGTATCATATTTACTATTCATTTCTTAACAAGGGATGCCCACCAGCTAGGATGACTACACTCAGCAAAAAAAAGTTTGATTTGTCCCTCTTGGGGTTCTACACAGAGCTCTACAATAAACATTTTCTTTTTTTTAAAAAAAAAAGTTCTAAATAGAAGCAGTTTAAAAAGCTAGAACCAGTAAACCTCTAACGAACCCTTCAGGAACCCTTTTTTTTCCCTAAAAATGCATTGAATCCAAAGGAGCTAAATGAGGTATGCACTCACTGCATTAGGGACATATGTTTCCTACAGGACTATGTGGGATTGTGAATTTCACCCATTGTATTTTGAGTGGGCCATTGAACTGCCTTGACAAAGAGTCAGCCTTTGTGTTTACTGAGCCAGGTCTGTAGGTGAGAATTTAGTTGTACCATGCTCAGCGATATCCTTGTTGATTCCCTTCTGCAACTTCAGTCTCTTCGTTTAGATCAAGGGGTTGGGGAAAGGACCTGACCATAGGAAAGCCTGCAACATATAATGTTATCTTTGTAGACAGATTAGCAATCCTGTAAAATGGAAAGCTAGTTCACAAGAAATTCTACAATATATCCAAGTTTGCAATAGTCATGATTCTGATTCATGAGTATAATTGAACACTGACCTGAGTTAGTATTGTATAAATCTTGTAATTTGGGCCAGGCATAAGATAAAGTTCACATGTAACCTAATCCTCTTCACCTGAAACCACCTGAAAGAGAAGATAAAATGAGTTATGGGATGTTGTTTGGCCGAATGATTGAAATATATCCCCAGGAATAAGGGGGCTACAGCTTTTCCTAATAGACCATTTAGTTACTTGGACAATATATGCCAAGTTTTTGTAACAACCAACACCGCCCACAACCCAAAATTGTTTTTCTGTATGCTTGTTAATGAGAACAATGACTTCTTGTGTAAACCTCTAAATTGGAAAGGTTTTGCATTGCTATAACATTAAGTATTCATCAGACAGTGTTGATACCTTTATACCTTTCTCTGGCTGTTAAGCGAAGTGTAGCCTTGAGGCCTTTGACAAGTTCTTAAATACTTCCCTGAAAACCCCAAATAAAACAGTGATAATTTTGTCATATAAAATTGCAGTTGCATAAAGAATGCTTGTGTGATGTTCTATAATTGAGCCAGTATGTCAGAGCAAATGCTTTCTATCAAGTTTGTATTATCATGATGCATATGCCCTGTGTGATATTTTGGTTGTTGAGATTCTGAAGCCTCTTGTGTCAGGATTAAAAACTAATCAGTCAGCTGCAATAATTCCTGATTGAGTACTTCATTACAAGTGCATTCTGATATATAAAAACAATATAAGAAGCAGGTACGCAAATGTTTCACTGCTTATATCGCACTATCATGACTACATGTACAACTCATGTCATGGCATCTCTTCAGATACATTCATGGAGATATGTACCCTCAAAGCACATTCATATTCCTCTCATTTCCTTTCATCCTCTGTCTGTATTTGTTTAGTCAACATCAGATAAAAGGAAAGAAATAAGAAGGAGGGCAAAAGAAGGAGAAATGTATGAGGGGGAAAGCTGAAAGCTCACCCATTCTCAGCAGATCTACTGACAATATGCCTTGTGTGATGAAAAAGTAAAATGTTTCTCATAGTTTGATAACGTATGCAGAGCTGAAATCGACTTGCTCAGCAACCAGGGCCTCCCACACTTACATTTTGCACAATGGATTAACTCAAGCAGCATGAATAAAGAGGACTTGCTGGCTGTTTTACTGAAACAAGCCTTTAATCGGGACTGCTGTGGCTCAGGTGCTAGAGTGGTTGGTCCACTAATCGTAGGGTTGGTGATTCGATTCCTGGCCCACGTGACTCCACATGCTGAATTATCCTTGGGCAAGACAATGAACACCAAGTTGCTCCCATTGGCAGGCTAGCACCTAGAATGCCAGCTCTGCTGTTATTGGTGTGTGAATGGGTGAATGAGAAACAGTGTAAAGCGCTTTGTAGAACCTCTAAGGTTAAAAAGTGCTATATAAGTGCAGACTATTTACCATTTTGTTTAGGTCCAGATTATAATAGACACTGTTGACTCTTGCACAGTCTGAGAATTTTGCCCTGAACTGTGTATATATACTGAGGAGCTAGAGAGGTAGATGGTACATAGAGCCTGCTACTCTGAGCAACTGCTTTCCTTTAGTTGTTATACAGTATGTCTGCTGGAGCATAAAAAATATGAGAACTATATAATGAATTTGAACAGACTGTCAGCAGGCCAGTGTAGGTCCACCTCTACGTTCACAATAATGAGAAGAATGGCTTGCCACTGGGAGTTGGCACTATGTGTTGGTCATAAATCTTTCACAAGTCACATGATCAGGATAAATAATGTGCCTGTTCTAGGAAGCCTGCTTCCTGTTTTATTTTATGTGAGGAAATTCAAAGTTTCAGCGCACCATGCATGATTACAGCATTTTAAAAAAGAATAAATTGAGACCAGTTTAATTAGGTCCATTCAACATTTCACATCTGCAGATTGACTTCAGTCAGTGGGTTTTAGCATGTAAAAGCATACTACTGGTGGCTGAATGGTGAGCATATAGAGCACTGGAACTGGGGAACCTGGGTCAAGTAAGGCATTTTAATTCACACAAAACTTGCTTTAAAAAAACATATTATATTCTGGATTAAATAATAAATTACGTGACATGGACGTTCCTCAAAAAAATCATTAGACAGCAGAAGTCGCACACAAGCTTGCCTAACATCATCAAAAAACCCAGATGCTCTGTATATCCAGAATGGAATTGGCCCCAAGCCTACACATACCAATTCCCTGCTAAACTGGTATAATGACATAATATGCTAACATCAACTTGTATGATCAGTCCTTCATACATGAGGATCTTCAACTTGGAATGACTTTGTGTAAGACTTTACAATATGTGCAGTGTAATATTTATAACATGCAGCATGGCCACTGACATGCATTCATCCATCCATCCATCCATCCATTTTCTGTACCGCTTATCACGGGGAGCGTGGAGCCTATCCCAGGAGACATGGGGCACAAGGTGGGTGACACCCTGGCTATGGTGCCAGCCCATCACAGGGCACAATCGCACACACGCTCTCTTTCTCATTCACAGCAATTTCCATTTCCCCAGCTTTTTGCTGCATTGAGATCATACTTTTTACTTGATCCTACCTCAAATGCATCATACTGTGAGGAGGAAGTGCAGTTTGTGTGCTTGGGCAATTATACTTGTTTACCAGTTCTGTGCACAACATGCAAGTTTTTAGTGTGCAGACTAATTGCATCTAAACAAACAGCTAAGTACTTTGGTGAGTTGTCACTCTTTCTTTGTCTTTATTGTAAAATTGTGTTTTATATTCCATGCAGTCCAATTTTATAGAGAGTGAGGAGCCATCTGCGGGGCACTGTAAATTTTGTGTCAGTTAACCTGCACAAGCTAGCTACTGCTAACGCTTTGTCATAGGCATGCCTGCAAATATCACAAATATGGAATGCTAAAGAACGGCAATGCTCAGCTCTGACTGTAATAATTTGACTGTAGAAATTCCTGAGCTGATGCTATACCCTTGAAGAAGTGAATGAACAGTGACTTTTTTCCATACAACTCAGTGTCTGAATATAAAACTATATTAGCCTCAACATTCAGCTATATACGAGCTACAGAAGGTAGTTATAGAAAAACCTTTCCACTATTGACTTATGCTTTAAAAATGGAAATAGCAGCTATTTCTAGAAGCCAGCTAGGGGACTTTTTGTAAAAGTTGTCCTTTCAGATAAATCCTTTCAGTCCTTTCGGTAAAATAAAGATTTACCGGTTTAATCCCACTTGCTGCTGTGCTTTGTGGTTGCTCAGAATTACTCAGCTTCCTACTTGTAGATGTTCTTTTTACACTTATGTAATTGGCTTGATCTGCATTTGCATACTGAACCTGATAGGCTCTGATATTTTATGACACAATAACCACTGTGTGTCACATGTCAAATAATGTCAGCTCCCCTATTTATGTAAAGAATGTGGCAAAACCTCATGTAAGCCTTTTGTCACTTTATCCAATCTGCCCATTCAAATGAAGTCCCCTGAAACATTAAGTGACACTGAATAAGTGCTATAAAATAATGCAAAAATACATTTTGTTTTACTCAGCGGTTTATTATTCATAAGAATTTATGTTGGGTATTTAGTTAAGGAGTTTATGTTGTGCTTGTCTCAACCATAAACCACACATGTGCTTGTGCATGTGCTTGTGTGTGTGTGTGTGTTGCTTTTATGTTGGTATACCCTAAAATTGAATGCAATCAGAACCACCATTTGGCATCAGTCAGCCATTTTCATAGTAGTTCACATTAGTTACTGTGATTATGCGAACAAGTCTGATATTTGAAGAGCAGATTGCAGTCCAACAACAATAGACTTCTTTATAATTTTGGTCAGGAATTGCTGGTTGGTTTGCTAACAGTTTTTTTTTTTTTTGCAATGCCATTTTTTTTTTAGTTGTACAGACACATTAAAGTAGCAAATCTAGTCGTATTTTAAAGTATTTCTCATCTTCATTTCAATACTTAGCGACTTTATTTCATTTGGCATATTCTGTCCATATTGTTCAGTACTACTATAATCCCAAGTTATAGCTTCATCAGACATTGATGTACTACATTATTACAACAACCCCCCACACAAAGCTTTGTCAGAAATAATTACATGATTTAGGAAGCTATACCACTGGATATTGGATATTATAGAGCTTTCATGAAACCTGACACATTTATCCCCCCCTAGAAACACTTCCTTCCAGTAGAGTTTAAATCCACTTCTCCATGCTACTGCACTCGAAGGCTCAACTTCCTGCTGTGCTTTTCGTGACTTTGTGGATGTCAGCATTTCTGATCGGCTGATTAAAGTTCAGTGTGGAAAGTTAATCCAAAAGGTGGGCTTTTTGAACTGACATGCAGATAGCAATGTTAAAGAACGCTGCTGAAGAGAATGTCAGTATAGGATTGGCCAGATCTCTGATTTCTATAATTTAGTGGCATAGTTATTAGAAATGGTTTTGAATAAAAGTACTTGCAATTTTCATATCCATTTACATATTGCCATGACATACTATTCAACAATATAGCTAACAGAGAACATTTCAGGTGTCAGCAGACCAATTCTCCTTGAAGTCAAAAGGTGATCAAAGCTATATAAAAGATGTTTCTGACCTGGATGTCTGAGAACTCCAAATGCAGTTACATGCCCATGTTTCTACTATCCTGGTATTATTCTGAAGTTAGTCTGAATACACTCAGAATACACTCAGTAATGAAGGTGAATATGTCACCATTATATAAATAAAGGTGACATAATGGCGTAGTAAATAGCATTGCTACCTAACAGCTCCAGGGTCCCTGGTTAAATCCTGAGCTCAAGTTACTATCTCTGTGGGTGTCCTCCAGCTCTCTCCAGTTTTCTCCCACTGTCCAAAAACATGCAGCTAGGCAGAATGGTTCAGCTAAATTGTGTATGTGTGTGTGGTGCCCTGCGATGGACTGATATGCCACAGGGGGATGGGGGATGTTATAACAGGTCAGTGTTTTCAGGAAAGGCTCCAGGTCCACCAAAACCCTGATCAGGCTAAAGCAGTTACTGAAAATGAATGAATGCATGAATGAATATAAGGCCGCTTCACATTGCAGGAATTAATGGTCAATTACCAATTGCTCAGATCTCATATATCTTTGTTGATGGTTCACATTCACGTTGGTTAGTGAGCCATGTGTGCCATTAGTGTGAAAAGACCTCTGCCCTCAAATGAGTAACATGTGCACATTTTCCAAATCAATAACATCATGTGTCAGATCTACATGCATCATGAGCAACATTACGTAACATAACAGTAACAGTAACATAACAGTCCAACATTGTGGTAGCAATAAAATATATAAAAGTAACTGCACAAGCCTTTATTGCAAAGATGACATGCTTTGGAGGTTGGCTGTAAAAGGCGTTAAAAAAAGGCCAGATGCATATCTTTTGCTGTTTGCCATTTTGCTTTTAAGTACAAATGTATATGGTAACCAAAAGAATGAGGAGAGCAAAGCAGGGGAGCTAACTCATTTGTGGCAAAATATCTTGTAAGTAGTTATTTATTAATTATGTTGAACATTCTGCCTGTTATACCAGACACCTGGTAATTTTCAGTATTTGCTCTGAGCATTACAGCCATTTGAAATACACACTTTGGCTTTTTTCTATATGGTCATACCTACCCATTAATCCTGATGGGTTGTATTGTGGATGCCTTTGGATGAGAGGGAATACTCCCCAATCTTATTGCATCCTGATTGTACTAAATATTTTATGGTCTTAAGCTTTGTCTGCCAGCCAGCAGAATTAATGCGTCCGTGGGCTCATGCACTGAAGTATTGCTCTGCCCTAATTGATCGCTAGTGCATGCCTCCTTGGATGCTGTTCAAAAAGAATGCAGTAAGCAACAGCAAATCTGGGGCAAGCTTAAGGGAAAAATCTTCTTCCATTCTCAGCCAAGTTTCTCACTCTGTGAAAATCCTGTTTCATTTCAAAGGATATTGGAATCAGCCTGAAGATGGTGTCATTCATTTGGAAGACTGGGAAGTAAAAGACATCACTATAAAACTAAATGTGCTGAAAGAACGTTAAGGAGCACTTGAAGGGTTGTGCATATATAAAACCATAAACACAATAATATAAAATAGAAAAATTAAAACACTCGAAAGGGCTTTTATCCAAGAGATATGCTGTACTTTTTGTACATACAGACAAGGGTGGTTTATTGTTGTGTTGTTTTAACTTGGTCTTTGGTTTGAAGGTGGCATATTCTCTTTGCTACTTCATGTGTCTGCTTCCGTTTTAAAAGACTAATTAATTTGCCTTAACATCGCCACTGCCCAGAGCCATGAGAGGTTGTCAATATTCAATAAGGATAACACACAGAGTACTGAAAAACAGCAGCTCATTTCCTCAGTTTACACTGTATCTCACACTTAAAAAGCTTAAACATAAAAAGACTCATTCTTGGTTTAATTAAGAGATTTGTTGAATGTAAAGGTAAACAGAATGGTTGACTGTGAATAGAATGTTAAATGATTTAACTGCTTTCCGACGTTAGCTGGATTTTTTAGGATTTTAAAGGAGCATTCACTTTACAAATTTCACTGACTGCTGAGTAAGCTTATATTTTAAGATGCTACAAGACACAACTGTAAAAACTAACAAAGACTCACTTTTTACAATAAATCGAGATCTTCATGTTGTTTTTACTGTATATCAATGCTGTATATAAATATAAAAACAGCCTTTCTTTTATTGATTAAACAATTTTCCAAAATCTTGAGTAATTTTATGGGATAACATCTAGTCATCTAGATATTAACACACTGGAATGCAGCATTAACTTATTACTGCTATTTATTTATTTATTTATTTATTTTGCCCAACACCACAATTACAATTACATTAGTTATGTAACTAAAGATTAAGCTTTCCTTTTTACTATGCAAGCATAAGACAGTCTTATTGACACATTTTGTTTTTAACCAGAGGGTCAGTAAAGGGAACGGAGATTAGGGTTGTTACGGATTTAATGAGACAAACTGTATAGTGTGCACAGAGCAATAGAGAATATTATTATCAGTTACAAAATTGTATTCTAATAACCAGCTTGAAAATGTAATAGTTTAATAACATGTTCACAAGGCACTCTTCTTGTTCAAACTAACCTCGAAAGACCGTAATATTGGATTTCGTGGTGTGTAGGGTCTATCCGGCTGTGATTTATTTAGTTATTTTTGTCTCAAGGGAAAATACATGCTTTAAATCAAATGTCAGTTCTCCCTTAGTTGATATGGTAAATCAGCAGCTGAACATTTAAGTGGGCAGCACAGTGCGGCACGTTGGTGCAGTGTATTGTTGTCTCATGGCTCCAGGGCAACTAGTTCCATCCTGAGCTCTGGTGCAAAGTTTCTATGCATGTTCTCCCTGTGCCTGTGCGCATTTCCTCTGGGTTCCTCTCAACACCGGTTCTTGTAGGTGGATTAGTTCCTTTATTAGCTACTTGTACTTTTAAGCTCAATTAATTTCTCTGGCATCTTCATTATAAAATGAATAAATGCCTAGATAATGCATGGCTCTTTCAAATTTGATGTCATATATGTCTCAGACATGTCCTAACTCAACCGCATTCACACCTGAAGTATGCACAGCACACTAACAGTCAAAATCAAGCAACAGGCAGCATCAATGCAAAATGTCTTGGAATCGGGGCACTTTTTACATTTTATTTTCCATTCAATCTGCATGTCCTGCATTTGCACTTGTTTTCTCAACAGTGGATGACCCAGAAATATTTTAGAGCTAGGGAAGTAGAGATGTTGAGCAAATAGATCTAATCAGGAATGTTCTTATTGAATGAAACTGTCCAGACATGTCAGAAGTGTGAGGTCTCTCCAGAGGATGTTACTCACAGAGAGATATGCTTCAGATTAAAGCACTTCAGTAGCAGATTAATAGATTCAGTTGGACGCTCAGTCTATCTTTAGAGTGGAAAATAGCTTAATAACCACAAAATTGTGTATCAGTCTGTAGAGAATTTTGTAGATTTTTTATATGTGATTGTTGTGGCCAAAAATGCTTGATTTTGCAGCAGCATTTTTCAAAAAAAATTTTTTTCATTTCTGTGAACACAAAATCATGAAATTGTGGAGGTTGCCTACTGGTCAGTGGTAATAAACTCATAGATGATGCAAGACTTTCAGATTGGAATGGCT
This sequence comes from Ictalurus punctatus, assembly GCF_001660625.3. Lineage (NCBI taxonomy): Eukaryota > Metazoa > Chordata > Actinopteri > Siluriformes > Ictaluridae > Ictalurus > Ictalurus punctatus. Next base: position 17,235,222 of record NC_030429.2, read on the forward strand.
GCAAAGCCTCAACAATGAATGAATTAGCTGAGGTTTTCTCTGCATATCTGTAATCAAAAGAGAAGTATTTATTTTACTTTCTTAAAACCAAGAATTATTTGGGAAAGACCCATAAAATGTGCTAACCTTTAGCAGCAATTTCAATTTACTGGCTTCTTCTTCTTCTAAAAGAATATTTTCTTGTTTCTATCTTCAGCAGAAAAGTGGTGAAAAGTAAAAAAAAAAAAAAAAAAAGGCTTATCTTGTGTTCCATTGCCCCATAGGTCATTGAAGTATAATGTTATCTGAGTTGTTTCCATTTTTCCATATGTATAATATGTTCTTACATCTTATCATTATTTTATGAATTGTAGTGCTATGATTCAAAACAAGACAAACAAATGTATGACTAAATGAAAGGTGATACAAATAATTAAAATGTCATGTTCTCATAATTTGTAGAAATTTGGACAAGCAAACTTGCACAAAAAAGTTAAACAGTACATAGATAATTAGGTACTTAGAGGAAGTAGATTAGCTATCCTGTTTTTTTTATTTTATTTATTTTGACTTTGTTTTATGATCATAAAAATCACTTTTGCTTGTTCATTCATTCGTCGTCAGTAAGAACCTGAAGGAAACCCATGCAGACATGATGAGAACATGCACAGGAACGTCACACTGCATCACGCTGCATCGTCTGCCTTTTTGAATGTTATAAAACTAGATTTAATCAAACCTAAACACACAACTGGAGCAAACTGGGGAACTGTTGAAAGATATATTGTAAATGTACACTAATATGATCAGAATCAAAAAATAGATCTCAGTAATTGAATGCAAGCTGCAGCTCTGAATGAGACAGTCTTTTGTCTATTTTAGTCCATCATGTTATTAGAACATTTGACCACACGCTCATCTGCATTTGGATTACTATGGAAAGCGTTGTTAAACAGCTTAATAGGCAAACCATCCGTATTCAACACTTAAACCCTCTTAACCTTTACTCTCTAGAGAGATCATCAGTCAGTCTTTCAAAGGGCTTTTTATCCTCGACACAACTACTCATTTATTCAGCTATGGCTAGCAGCCAACTCTCTACTTTGAACAGAATGTTTGCTCTGCTTATGCTGTGATGTTAATTGAATCACATTTGATGTCGGAAACATTTATATCTTCTTTTCTATTAGTTCAAATGATGAAATTTGGCTTTCATGATGTTCTTGCAGTTGCAGTTTAGGCTTGATAATGACTGCTTGGTTATAACCATGCACATAAACAGAACAACTGCCATTGTTATACCGTTGCGGGCAGCACACAACCAGAGCAGTGCTTTTTTTCAATGAGGACTCAACTTTTTATGAGGCACAACGAGCTGGAGAAATGGCACTATAAAAGAAGAAGGCAGCCAAGAATTTCAATACACTCCCATTTTGTTATGTGTTTGGTGGATGGATGCAACCCCAGCTTGTGGTACAGCAATATAGTCTCACATAGCAAGGGTGGGTTGAAGACAGTGAGGTCAGAAATTGTTCCCAGAAATGAAGTTTTACCCTGTCCGTTACCTATAAGCACTTTAGGGACGAGCAGGTGCTGAGTAGTAAGCTTTTGGAAAGCAATTATAAACTTATGTAATATTTTCATAAAGGAGCAGAGTAATAGTGTTGTGACATATGGGCAATTAAAAATGTGGGAGAAAAAAACCCTTCTGATAGTAAGGAAAGTCATATTAGCCTCCTTGTAGATATTTTGTGTTTAAATACTAGTAGGATTATAATAGAATAATAAAAGATTTGAAAAAAAATCTGTGTCTGAAAATAATCTTGTTATAAAATTGAAAGTTTCAGTTCTAAAATCTGATTGGCTAAGCCACAGTCAAGGCCATTATAACATCCCCAATATACACACACACACCTGTGACTGAATCACAATAATTGAATTCTGTATTAATGCACCAGGTTTTAAAGCAGTGAAAATGTTCTACGTAAACCATTGTTCTGTTCACAGAATACCATAATCTTTGTCCATTATGTTGCCTAGCAAACAAAGCTTATTGTTAAAACACTACATTGTGTGGTGGAAGAATTTAATTTGTTGTGAAGAAACAATGGATTTGATCATATTGCTTTTGTAAGCATTTTAAAAACCAATTGAGGGCATGCATTACAGTGAGTTTGTCATTGAGGGTGATAAGAATGGAAAATGGTGCACTTATATAGCGCTTTGGATAAAAGCACTATATAAGTGCACCATTTGCCATTCTTGGCGATATTCTGGTACACCATTTGCCATATAGCGCTTTTATCCAAAGCGCTTTATACTGTGTCTCATTCACCCATTCACACACACCAATGGTAGCAGAGCTGCCACGCAAGGCGCTAACTTGCCATCGGGAGCAACTTGGGGTTCAGTGTCTTGCCCAAGGACACTTCGGCATGTGGAGTCAGTGGAGTCATGTGGGCTGGGAATCGAACCGTCAACCCTACGATTAGTGGACAACCCGCTCTACCACCTGAACCACAGCCGCCCCATAACACCTAATATAAACTGCTCCAGCTATTTTTTGCTTTCAATTCCATCATAATCAAATATCCTCAGCATTTTGTCATATTACATTAGTATGTTCACAACATCTACCAATACTGTGGACTATCAATTTAAATGAATAGGTTAAAAACAAAGCACTAATGAAAACATCTGTTCACACAGAATACAATCTCATTTCACTGGAACTGCTCCAAAGTATCTCAGTGTCAATACATTTTGGTGGAGAAATTAAACATTGATTATTTTCTAGTGTAAGGCTGAAAGGTCTCATAACTAATTTTTTTTGTCAAGAAAGCAATTTACATTAAAAAAAAAACAAACTTTCCTTCTACACATCAACTGAATTATTTACACTAAAAGTTGTAATGTTGCTGAGTCGATCTGATACTTTTGATAGGAGGTGTCAGCATCTCTATGTCTCCTGCTTTGTTTTCTTGGGATTGTGAGTTTTAGGTGCACATAGTGTGTCAGCTAGAATGAATTTGTTCTAGATATAACTGCACAAATTAATTCCTTTAGAACTTAAGACCTATCACAACTGTGGATAGAATAGACAACATCATTATACATGCTTATCTTTTTTTCTGCTACAAGGTAAATTTTATCAAAGCTTTTGCTATTTCCATCCTGCTTATCTCACCAGAAGTGCAACAATAGAGTCATCTCTTAGCCGAACCGTCTCATGAATACTGCATTTGTGTTATTGTGCATGCATTTAAAATGAACCGGAGACAATGATGAGGATTTCAGCATTACCATTTTTATAAGAAGGGAAAGGTGTCTCATCTTGCAGCATGACTTTGCTGTGCATTCAACACATACAGCACCAACCTGATCAGGACAGCAAACGATCAGCAGTGTTGTCTTACACACATGAGTCATGTGTCAGGTTCAAGCACAACGGGTCACAGACGCAGTGCTCAAAACTCATAAACAGACCTCTGTTCCGTCTTCGCTTATAGCCGCTGCTGAGCATTTCCATCACGCATTACTTGAAATATTCAGTAGATGGTGACATTATGAGGGACCTCATCCATCACAAAGCTCGGTTTGGGTGAATGCAGTGAAGAAATTGAGAACTTTTAAATATTACTATTAGAAAAGATAGCAATAGGCCTACTTGTCATGCTGCACCTGTATGTAAATGCCATAAGTCTGTATTCATATCTAAGTTAAATATCTGCATGCTCTATGGGCATTACTGTACAATAGCAAAAGTTGTGTGTGATTGTATACTATGTTAAATGATTGAAAAGGTTAATTGAATCTGGTGGACTGTGTAGCCTGTAGCAATATACTGTGACAGGAATCTAGGCCTTTTCTGGCATTTATCAGGATGTATAAAAACTGAACGAACAAGCTGCCACTAATTATTTTCACTACAGTTTGCTATTGTTTCTGTTCCTTTTCATTCACTGGCACATGGTGCATAGTTGATCATTTCTTGTCAGTCCCAAAATCATTCTTATTTTTAAAAAGACTGTTAATCAGGCAAATCTGCTGTACCATTAGACTTGTCTGCAATTTGGGTAAAAGGGGAAATACTTCAAATGTAACTCATTCTTTTCCTAAGAAATAAAAAGGTTACTATCGTTCAAGCTTTTGTACCAACATCGATGTCTGCTTCCAAGCTTGATTCACTCTGCTTGCTTCAAGTAAGTCAGCTAAATTAGACAACCTTGACAATACAATAATACTATAGCATTCAGTTCGATTATATAAAACTCTGGATCTCTTGTGAGGGAATAAGGGCACAAGAGAGAGTGACACAGCTGGGAATTTTTAAATGGTAAATACAAAAATACAAGGTTGCCAATGTGTTCAATTTGAGATATTTTCAATATTTTACTGTTGCACTGTAACTAAAGACAGCAGTTTAGTTGCATAAAAGGTTCTCAGGTTAGCAGGTTTTCTGTAGAGAAAACAAAAAGTGTGAAAGCACCCTAAGTAGGCCACTGTTAACAATGCATGGGTGTTAACCATTCCTTGTTAACTGCTCATTTTCTCTACCTCTTGTTCTGCAGCTGATGCTTAACCATGCCCCTGCTGCTACATTTCTACAGCTCCAGCTGTATTCATTCTGTTCGAGTCATTTTTGTCTTTGTGAGTTCATACTTGTGGATTGCAAACTTGATGTTCTTGTATGAATGAACACTTTGTCCTCTGTATTAATGTCATGGTACAACCATTAAATAAATTATTTCCTTAAATTACTTTAGATTTGACACTGACATGTTCATACACCAGTCAGATACAGTGCACATATACTACAGTTGCAGGAGGGACCCATGATCTGTCTAGACTAAATTGTTGTAGCAGTCATGGTTCATAAACCATTATTGCAGTGGAACCATGGCCTTGTAAATAGTAAATGATTATGTCTTATACTGTGTGATCCTCAGTCCATGCTGTCAAATAATTTACACTTAGAACATTGCCAAGTCGGAAGGGACCTGCAGAAAACCTGCTGAAATAGCCATGTTAAATGTGCAAAATGTGATTTCAGCGATTGCTACACTGTGGCAACATTTTCTAGATGTGAAAAAATCTATTTGAAAAATTAGGCAAGAATGTCACCATTGGACATTTGCTTCATCTAGAGATGATGCGTGGTAGTCTTGGAAGGTGATGTTGAACCCACTTAATCTTAATCAGAAGTTATTTTTAAATAATTTTAAATAAATTTAAATCAAAATAAAGCAGCAGCTAGTCACACTAAGGGCACATAGAAGTGTAGAGATAAGCTTTTAAATAACAGAATAACTACATAATTGATTGTTTGTTATCTTTTTACTGTGTTAATTTACCACCAAAATAGTAATAAATAAACAGTAATAAATATACTGATTTTGACAAAAGTGTAATTTTTAGTCTTATCAGATCACATGTGTCTGCTTTTTCATACGTTTATTTACTACCCAGTCCTATTTGGACAAATATAGCAATTTAACAAACATAGCATTTAAAAATATACTGTATATTACCATTTGATTGCATTTCTAATAAATGTTAATAGTTCATATTAATATAGGCCTAATATTATTTCATTTATTTTTAAAATGCTATATAACAAATATATATATATATATATATATATATATATATATATATATATATATATATATATATATATATATATATATATATATATATAATTATACTTACACCTTTACTCTGTGCACTTTGCTTCTTCTGGAACTCAATTAATGGCTCTTGTATGGTAGTGTATTATTCTCTGCTTGATATATCGCTTTGCTTGTATTTTTCTCATTTGTAATTCTGATGGTAATGCTTTGGATAAAAGCACCTGCTAAGTGAATAAATTTAAATATATATATATATATATATATATATATATATATATATATATATATATATATATATATATATGTATGTATATGTATGTATATGTATGTATATGTATATATTATGTGAATGATTTTTACTTTACAACTTTATTTTTCTTTGATATTTTCTGTGATAATCTTGATTGCTAGTTTTATAAGTATTTAACTCAAGAATGCTTTCAGATCTTTATAGCTATAATTCTGACATACAAACAAGTTGTAGGAATTACTCAAGTAGGGTTTTTCAGCAAAATATGCACTACTCAAGTGTAACTCTGTACTATCGAGTTTCTGTGGGAGGATGAGGGCACGGGGTTAAAACAAAAACCCCAACTTAAAGCTGTATGACAAGATAAATGGCAATAGGAGTTTAACATGACAGTAGCTATATCGAAGACTGATGTCACATCTTGATAATAAAAATAACCATTTAAAAGTTGGCCAAAAAAACTATGGCTTTCATATAAATTACAGAACATTCATAAAAATGTAATAGTATGACTCGATGGTGTGCAAGTACAGAACTGTCTTACCGACGAAGAAGCCGAAGAAGATGCAAGAACCCACCATTTTAGTTAGAGTGCATAAGTGACATCCCTGAAATAAAATACTCACTGCTAATAAATCCTTCTGCCTACACACATAAACAAGGTGTCCTTTGGAAGCACCAGATTCAAAATTACACATTAAATAAGTGTATTTATTATGTTGCTATTTTTTGATGACACTGAAATGCAAGCATATATTCTAAATGATCAGTTTAATTCTCTGTATTGTTAATCTTTTGTTAGTTTGTCTCTTCCCTGCAAATGATAATCCACTAATTGATAGTCCATTGTATTTATTTTGCACCTGACATATATATATATATATATATATATATACAGAAACGCACACACACACACACACACACACACACACACACATATATATATATATATATATATATATATATATATATATATATATATATATATATATATATATATATATGTATATATATATATATATATATATGTATGTATGTATGTATGTATGTATGTATGTATTCTTGACCTCTTATTCAAATAGCTAAGTGCCCCGTTATTGAGCTGTATTATCATTGTCATTGTATTATCATACTGACCACAAAAAAAGACAAGTGGTACTCAATACTTAATCAATCTGCAGGAACATTAACATTTTTGAGCACAATTGTTGCCTTATTCCCCCAAAACAAAAAATAAATAAAATTTTTTTAATAATCCATACTTACTATAAGTATGTGAATGCTATTTCTGTGACTTTGACATTACTTATTTAAAAAGAGTATACTGTTTAAAATGAGAACTTTTTATTATTTAGCTTTAAAGAAGTATTTGTTGCAGTGCCCAAATCACCAAATACCTTACATTTCACACAAGTGAAAACGTGCTTTAGCGAGTTTACAAAAAGTGTGTGAACGGCTTAAAGACATAACTACTGGCTCTCTTTCTTCTCAGTGATGAGCGGGTGTCAGAAACGGGAAGTTGTGCAGCGCCACCTTGTGTACCGGGGTATTTCTGCTTTTAAATAAACGGCATTTACTGTCAGGGAGTGAATTTACACTTTCATTCAGCGCGTCGCCCGAGTTTAACGCCCATTTAACGAGCTGCAAAAACATCCCAGTGTGAACAGGCGCTTAATCAGTCCTGAAAGAGAAAAAGTGATCAGAGAACATGATTTAATGGTCTCCCTCCAAGTTAACATAACAAATGTGTGTGTGGTTATGATGAGAAAACCTGAATTGTGAACACCACACCACAATTATGCAATGTTATTTAACACCCACTTAAACACACTGCATACAATTAAAGACAAAATTATTCAGTTGCATTCTTATCACAGAATACAGAGAAAACATTCATCTCTAGTCCAGATTGCTTTTTAACATACCACTATCATGGAGGCATTGTGCTTCAAATAACTGGCAAGATATACATAACTTTAACCCTTTCATGCATAGTGGTCACTACAGTGAACAGCTATTCAAAAGACTTTTTCTGGCTATTATAAGGATTTCAATAGAATAACTGCATAACAGCCACTAGAGTGGACACTAATTCTACGTTTGAATGCATGTAGTCCACTGGAGTTGACGCTTCAATAACTTTTTGATAAATGTATGTAAAAGTAAAATGAAGGATATATAAGACCTTATATACCTTCTTAGTAATTTGATTTATATGCCTTATTAATTTATATATATACAGTGAGGGAAAAAAGTATTTGATCCCCTGCTGATTTTGTACGTTTGCCCACTGACAAAGAAATGATCAGTCTATAATTTTAATGGTAGTTGTATTTGAACAGTGAGAGACAGAATAACAACAAAAAAATCCAGAAAAACGCATGTCAAAAATTTTATAAATTAATTTGCATTTTAATGAGGGAAAAAAGTATTTGACCCCCTCTCAATCAGAAAGATTTCTGGCTCCCAGGTGTCTTTTATACAGGTAACGAGCTGAGATTAGGAGCACACTCTTAAAGGGAGTGCTCCTAATATCAGTTTGTTACCTGTATAAAAGACACCTGTCCACAGAAGCAATCAATCAATCAGATTCCAAACTCTCTACCATGGCCAAGACCAAAGAGCTCTCCAAGGATGTCAGGGACAAGACTGTAGACCTACACAAGTCTGGAATGGGCTACAAGACCATTGCCAAGCAGCTTGGTGAGAAGGGGACAACAGTTGGTGCGATTATTCGCAAATGGAAGAAACACAAAAGAACTGACAATCTCCCTCGGCCTGGGGCTCCATGCAAGATCTCACCTCGTGGAGTTGCATTGATCATGAGAACAGTGAGGAATCAGCCCAGAACTACACGGGAGGATCTTCTCAATGATCTCAAGGCAGCTGGGACCATAGTCACCAAGAAAACAATTGGTAACACACTACGCCGTGAAGGACGGAAATCCTGCAGCGCGCGCAAGGTCCGCTGCTCAAGAAAGCACATATACATGCCCATCTGAAGTTTGCCAATGAACATCTGAATGATTCAGAGGACAACTGGGTGAAAGTGTTGAGGTCAGATGAGACCAAAATGGAGCTCTTTGGCATCAACTCAACTCGCCGTGTTTGGAGGAGGAGGAATGCTGCCTATGACCCCTGGAACACCATCCCCACCGTCAAACATGGAGGTGGAAACATTATGCTTTGGGGTTTTTTTTCTGCTAAGGGGACAGGACAACTTCACCGCATCAAAGGGACGATGGATGGGGCCATGTACCGTCAAATCTTGGGTGAAAACCTCCTTCCCTCAGACAGGGCATTGAAAATGGGTCGTGGATGGGTATTCCAGCATGACAATGACCCAAAACACACGGCCAAGGCAACAAAGTGGCTCAAGAAGAAGCACATTAAGGTCCTGGAGTGACCTAGCCAGTCTCCAGACCTTAATCCCATAGAAAATCTGTGGAGGGAGCTGAAGGTTCAAGTTGCCAAACGTCAGCCTCGAAACCTTAATGATTTGGAGAAGATCTGCAAAGAGGAGTGGGACAGAATCCCTCCTGAGATGTGTGCAAACCTGGTGGCCAACTACAAGAAACGTCTGACCTCTGTGACTGCCAACAAGGGTTTTTAAACCAAGTACTAAGTCATGTTTTGCAGAGGGGTCAAATACTTATTTCCCTCATTAAAATGCAAATCAATTTATAACATTTTTGACGTGCGTTTTTCTGGATTTTCTTGATGTTATTCTGTCTCTCACTGTTCAAATAAATCTACCATTAAAGTTATAGACGGATCATTTCTTTGTCAGTGGGCAAACGTACAAAATCAGCAGGGGATCAAATACTTTTTTCCCTCACTGTATATATATATATATATATATATATATATATATATATATATATATATATATATATATATATATATATATGTATGTGTGTGTGTATATATATATATATATATATATATATATATAATTAATTTGACTTATATACCAATAATACTTTTATGCCTAAAGAAGAGTAAAAACGCAAAGAGAAAAAAAAATCCTTGAAGTATATATTGTGTAGTAGTACAAAAGTGTAATAGGTTATCCTTGGGCCCCTATGCAAAGCTTTAGGACTGGGTCTGGTGCACAACACAGTGTTTATCAGCAAAAACTGATGTGATTTTTCAGTTTCTGTCTTAATTAATACTTTTTTAAAATACCAATGTATTTGGGTCCTGAGGGACCGCAGTCAAAAGCACTCAATTATGCCTATGCAGTTTTAATAAATAGAACTATTTATTGAGTTAATGTTTCCCATAGGTCATATTTTCAAGTGTCACACACTATCGGGGGGGGGGGGGGGGGGGGGGGGATTTCATAATAAAATGTTTTATGACTATCAAATTAAATGCTTATGTTCTATTATACAAGATAAGACTGTAAAATTGTGTGTCATGCATATGATTGACATGCAGTCAGAGCATGATCAGGCCTTGTTCTGAATGTGGGAAAAAGCATAGAGATGAAGGTAGCAAATATTCGCTCCTCTTGTCACATGCCAGTATGCCCTGAGCATAGCATGAGCCAAATCGTGTGCTATTACTGCCTGTAGTGTGTGGTGTTCATAGTTCAATGTAAACACCATTCATTTTACATTATGTAAAAATTGAAAAGTCTAAATTTGAATTACATTTATTCAACCTTTATTTTGACAGGGGGTCATACTGTGACCAAGGTCTCTATCTACTTTTGTACTGAAAGTAGATATAAAATAAATCAAAATAAAAAACTGTTGAAGTTTGAAGGACTGTGGGTTTATTTCAATAATTTTATATTAGGCTCAAAATGACCCGGGTTGGTTTCACCATATAAATATAACACAAATAATGTTTGCTTGAACTTACTGAAAACCGAACGATACCAGAATCAAAAGATGTTAAATAAGCTTTTAAGTACTACTGTAGATTGTACTTGGTATAAAAGCTGCAATTTGTATTAAAGAAAAGTATATATTTTCATTTTACACAATATACAAATTAACTGTAACTTTCCTAAAATAATAATAATCTGTTTTTTTCCCCCCAGACAACATTAATTACATAACTAATAATATTTTAAGAAGATGTTTATTACAGTAATTTATTCTTGGGGTCCCCAGGGACACCAGTTTTTAGTCCTTGTATGTTAAATATGTTGGTAGGATGAGGGTTAATGAAAATCCTGTATGTTCAGAAAATATTTTGTATCCTGTGAGAGCTCTTGAATTAGTATAACTTAAGGAGACTTTTAGTGTTGTAAATCTCAACTGATAGGCTTCAAATCCTATAATTGGTCATTAATTACTGCAATTTTATATACACTGTCAAGTTATATAGGTTATTAATTTCAATTACATATGTAAATGTAATACTTTTTATGAAAAACAGTCACTTCATATTAAGAGCATTAATTAAAGAAATATAAAATATGAAAGAAATATATTAATAATAAAAGAAAGCAAGCATATAAATTGCTTCCATTTGTCCCAGCATCTTTTTTTAACGCTGCTCAACACATTAGAGCCAGCACTAAGTGACCCATAAGTGATCGATCTGGTATGTCTAAATCTGCAATGTGCTGTGTACTCCCTAGTGCAGTGGTTCTCAAACCTTTTCAGCGTGAGGCCCCCCTTGTAAATGGTCTGCACTTATATAGCGCTTTTTTAACATTAGCGGTTAAGTGCGTTACACCGTTTCTCATTCACCCATTCACACACCAATGACAGCAGAGCTGCCACTCAAGGTGCTAGCCTGCCATCAGGAGCAACTTGGGGTTCATGTCTTGCCCAAGGACACTTCGGCATGTGGAGCATGTGGGCCGGTGATCGATCCGCCAACCCTACGATTAGTGGACAACCTGAGCCACAACCGCCCCTTGTGTAGGCTGCATTGATTGTGCTCTCCTCATTTTTTCACGCTAAACGCTTCTGTATTAACTTTCTCAGCCAAGAGACTATGTCCTCTATCTAAACCTTATTTTAAATAGTCTTAGGTTTTATCAGCGTGTGGCTAACAGTACATTAGTATATCAATGGATGTCTCTGTTTGATGTGTGTCTTAGTGTGCTGTGTATAATTGATTTAATTTATTTATATTTATCATTTTTATGTACATCATAATCCAAATGTTGACAATCCAAACATACAGGTAAAAATTTTTTTGAAATAAAGTTCTATAATTTCTGTGTGATTCCCCTGGTGCAATCTGGTAGCCCCTAAGTTTGAGAACCACTGCCCTAGTGCGCTGTGTGCCATCATCGGGCATCCAGAATACATCAGGGTTCCTTACGACACATGCCAACCTGCTTTCCAACATGGCATCAGAGGGGGTGCATTGGGTTTTGAGAGGCTGAAGAGTGTTTTGTGGGTTGAGAGACTTCTTGGTCACCAAGACACTTAAAAGAATAACACAGTGTGTGAGGTGCTGAATGATCATCTGTGTAGATATAATTTTCCTCAGTTTTCAAAAAAAGTTTTTTTCTTTTGAAAAAAAACAATTTCTTATCACCTCACTTAATTCACATGTAATTCTGCAATTTATCTGCAGTTTTTGGCCTCTTCAGGTGCTGTTACTCTGTTAAATAATACCTTTTATTGGCATAGATGTGGGTTAAAATAACTTCCACTTCTGCCACTACTGAAATTCCTGCTCTTTCAGCATTTTATCCTTAATTTGTCCTTTCAGCTCTTTGTGAACTTTTCCTTTTATGGAGTTTTGTTGATGTCACTAAATAGAAATGAGCTGTTGCATGTACACACTTTACACGTTAAAGGTAATAGATATACATCAACATATGCATGAGTATATGAAAAAAAAAAAAAAAAGATTTTTTTGGAAATCCAGTCAGGAATTTTTAGTTCAGTTTGGCGTACAAAAACATTTAAAAATATTACAAACAAAAAATTTAAATATGAAAAAAATAGGGTGGTGCCGACTATGATCATTTTGTTTAATTATTTTAATATTTTAATTATAATTTCAGAAGACATAATTTGGAAATATGTCCAAATCATCCTTCATGATGTGTATATTATTCTTTCTGATGTTCACAGATTTTTCATGTAGTTTCATTTAAATGTATTTTATTGGCTAGCCTTCTTTTAGCAAGGAAAAACAAAATTGATTGTCCACATTCTTCCTGTGAGATTTTAAGACAAAAGAGAATTATTTTGTAACTGCAAAATCAGTACAATTTATGAGTCATTCACTTGCAGCTTTTGACTATAAATGCCACATTCATAACACTTTGGATTGGCACAATTGGAACATCAAACTTACAACCGCGCTCTTGTATTGTTGCTCAGCAACCACCATCAGCATGCAAGGTGACTCAAACCTGTGCTAACACAAGCTATTTATCTGAACCTGACCTTGAGTTTATCTCAGGAAAAGAGCAAAATATGCTGTATAGTTTTACAGAAACAATGCAGCAAGATTGTATAACGGATAAAGTAAAAGTTAAAGTTACCTGATAAAAAGAAAAGGAAAGGAAACTAGCCCACTTAACTAACAGGCTTTAAGTACAGCTGAACGATAAAAATGTGATTCTAAGAATGTGGCTGACTAATTGTAGATGTTGTGTTGTTTTGGTCAAAAAGTTATTAACCCATATCAAAGATCACATTTTTGCATTTTTAAAAAGAGACTTTCTTAGTGTTTCTATAACACAATTTGTGGAAAATGACATATGAATTCAGTTTGTGATCTTACTAAATAAGCAATGCAATGGGACTGGCCTGCCATCTAAGGTGTATTCCTGCCTTACACCCGGTGTTCCTGGTAAAGACTCCAAATCCACTGTGACTCTGACAAGGATAAAGTGCCTACCGAAGATGAATCAATTAATGTTGCTAAGTAAGCCCTTTGGCTTTGGACCAGTCATGTTCAACATTAGAGGAGGATGTTGTATCTTCAGACTGAATTTGCTTGCTACATTAGTTAAATACACTTTCAAAAAAAATTGCTGACAGGAAAGGTTCTTTAGAGTAATACTTTATATTCTGAATGATGGTGCTTTAACTCTAAAGAATCTTTTCTGGCAATATATAATATATATTATTATATTATTATATATTACTATACATTATTCATTATGTATATTATACATATAACTTGTTGATAATGTAGATAATGATAGTTTGATAAATAGTTAAATAAAAAATAGCTAGAACTGGTGTGGTACGTTGAGATAGGTTTAACTACTGTTACAGAAATCACTGATAAACCAGGGGTGGAAAGTCATGAACTGCATGTACTCTTTTTTACAGTACTTGAGAACAGGGTTTACTGTAATGGTGCTTTTTTTTTAGTACAATTAAATCGTAGAATGTTTACTTTTAATTGAGGTTTGTAAAAACAAAATATTCAACTTTGCATCATTCATGTTTAATCACCATTACAGAGTAAAAAATGCATTTAACTGTTAACGACTGTTAAAACACCATTAAAAGACAGTTTGTACAAATTTAACCCTTTCATACATAGTGGTCACTACAGTGGACAGCTATACAAAAGCCATTTTCTGGCTATTGCACAGATTTCAATAGAATTACTGCATAACAGCCACTAGAGTGGACATTAATTCTTTTGAACGCATTCAGTCCACTGCAGTATGTAAAATTAAAATGAAGGTAAAACAATATTTTTTTAATTAAAAAAATCGTTGATCACGATTTCATAATTTATACATGTCAGATAGTATGTGAACACAGGGGCTGTTACAAATATGAATGCCTGATCCTATTATACTCAACATCAACATGAAACTTAGAAGTCTTTATTTTATTTATTTATTGTTATTTTTTTTTAAAAACCATGGTAGTGAGCTTAACTGTGGCATTAATGCAGCATCATATCTGCCAAAGTGTTGTGTTGTAGTTCGTTTTCCCAGACATATTGTAACAGTTCCTGTCTCCTGTGCTACAATAGGTTCTTATATCAGTTCTTATTTACAATCAGTCCACTGATTGAATATTCAAAAAATTGTTCATATAATCATAGGGACAGTAGCAAAAGAAATTACATGTTTTTTTTTTGTTTTTTTTTGGTGCCAAAAATATTCTGCCAAAAACGTTTTCTGTATATTTGTTCTGAAATGGACTGGGAAATAATCATTCAGAAAATGCAGTACAAGCTGATCATATGTAAGGGTGGTAACATTAACAAAGTTCACTTGTGGGTGCACTAGTAGCTTATTCACTTCAGTCTCACCAAATGCACTCATCAGTTGCAGCTTATGCTATCCAGTTTGCTAACATGAACTACACTCTACAGGATTTCCCAGAAGATTACAATTTTACGACAGTAGATCTAATTCAATTATCCAATTTAACACAACCCCCAGGGGGATAATGTTTTACACAGTATCCTTCAACATTGATTATTTTGCTAAGTTCCTGGTAGTAGTAAGCTAATTAACTTGGCTGCTATTTTTTTCATCCAATAAAGACGTTTAGCAAGCAATGTTGTTCAAATGTCTGATGTCAATCTGTTAAAACATAGCCTGTTAGTATATCTAACCTGTTTCCTCATCTAGATACACTATATGTCCAAATGTATGTGAATACCTGTCCACATCACATCCAAATGTGTTTGTTAGAATAGCCTCTACTCTTCTGTGGGGATTTGCCCATTGAGCCACAAGAGCATTAGTGAGGTCAGGCACTGATGTCAGGCTATCAGGTGTTCTGTGGAGTTGAGGTCATGGCTCTGTTCAGGCCACTCGAGTTCTTCCACACCAACCTTGACAAACCATGTCTTTATGGACTACAGTTTGTTCTAAACAATTCTGTGCTAGAACATTTTGAGGAAAGCCCACATAGACTAAGCTGCAGTCGTAAGTGAGTGCATGGTGCCCTGAAAATGGTGTCCATATGATTTGGGTCTACCATGACCCTGGCCAGGATAAAGCGGTGAATCAAAGTAATAACAAATAACTAACAACTTATGTATCCAAGCTCATTCCCTTAAAGTTCTCTTCTGTTTCCTATTGGTTCAACAAGTTTTGAAAAAAATTCCAGTTATTTTAAATTATTATTCTTCACTCAACCAATTACCAAACTTAAAATAAATAAATAAATAATAAATAATTATATATATATATATATATATATATATATATATATATATATATATATATATATATATATATATATATATATGTTACATTATGTTAGCAAACAAAATTCAAGTAGTGTTTTTTTTGTTGTCGTTTTTTTTCCCCATAAATTTGAATGGTCTGGCAGGAAAGTAACCTAGGTGTCTGAGGATATTTTTGAATGGAAATAGCCATTTGCTTTTGAAAATGCATGAAAGTAAAAATTTCACACAATTATTTATACTTGAGTCAAGTAGAAATTTCTTCAAAATCCACTTCAGTGTAGTAATAAAGTATTTCTACTCTGTTAATTTACATGGCAAATATAATACTTTATTCTAAATAGTCTAACGTTTTGCCAGCATATGAAATTAAAAAGTGCATGGTTTGGAATGCATTTGGCACGAATTTACATGACAGATTTTTCCAACTTTTCCAACAGAGCATGAAATAAATAAAGGAAATTGAGCTTATTGTTCCTTTGGGTGGAAGGGGGGCACAGTGGGTCTATGATTCGATACTGAGCTAGGGTTACTGTCTGTGTGGAGTTTGCATGTTCTCCCTGTGTTCTCAGGGGTTTCCTCTGAGTTCTCTTGCTTTACTCCCACTGTTGAAAAACATTCTGAGAAGTGAATAAGTGTCTGAATGTGTGTGAGCATGGTGTCCTGTGAAGAATTGGCATCCTATTCATGATGCCTCATGCCCAGGAATTCCCAGGATTGGCTCTGGATCCAACATGACCCTGACCAAGATAAATCAGTTATTGAAGATGAATGAAACATGTTCTTTGGTAATTTTTTACAGCAGTATTTCTGTTTTACCATAGTGAACTTCTTAATGTGAAAGTGTTGCACATTCAGCCAAGTAATGCGTCTTGGGTGGCATGCTGGAAAGGCTCAATACCTCTGCTGGAGTTTATTGAAGACACTTTAATTTCGGTGGTGAGGAAAATGTGAGTTTATTTTTCCTGTAGACACAGTGTAACCAGAGATATCAAGCTTGTTAAAGCCAAGAAGAATCACATTATCCTGGTGTCAAAATGTTATAATGTTAAATATTGTTGATATCGCTCTCAGTGATGTATTTGTACCTCCAAAAAAGCACAAGCTTATTTCAGGAAAGGGGAAATATGGTGTTTTCAATCCTTGTACTGTTTTAATAGAAAGTGTTTCATAATTTCAAAAACTTATCTGTCATGCCATGCTGTTTAAAGCTGTTTTGTTGTCATTTGAATAATTATGGAGATATAAGATAGAGGTGTGAATCTTTGGGATGCAGTGAATGAATTTGATTCATTTAATCTCATTATGATTTATTCATTCCACAGAGAATTTTGTCAATTAAAATATTCATTAAACTAAAAACTATATGATTCAGTGATTTGAACCTGTTTAAAAAAATAGTTATTGCTTTTAGTTATAATTCTGTATTTATTTATTTATTTATTTATTTATTTATTTATTTATTTATATTACATTTAATTATGTTATTACCTATTTTATATTGTCATGCCTTAGTCCTATGAGACACTGCACCTCACATGATCACGACACTCACATCACATGACTACTCTGCACCTGATTCACATTTATGTTATTCTGCACTAGTATTCACGCATTGTCTAGCACACGTTGTCTGTCTTTAGCCACTGTCTCACTATGCGTATCATGCTTATATTGTTTAGCCTCACTGTTTCTTGTTCATGTTTCATAGTCCTTGTGTTTCCTTATTTACACTAGAAATAAACGAATTCCTGCACTTTCATCTGCCTCAACTATTAATTCCTGACATGAATATGCAAACTTGCCTCTCAACCTTCAGTTGAGAAGGCTAAACACTACATGGCATGAATGGTGAGATGCTGACATTATGTGTGATATAATAATGAAGGTAATCGATCTAAAATAACCATGCAGGTTTAAAATAAATCGATATTCTGAATGGCTAACCTTTTATACCTGACTCTTTTTGCATATTGATCTGTGATATACTTGTTAGGTAGTCAGAACACATAGGAGATGGGAAACAATAATAAGACATCAGTACTCTGGTATATCTGAGCAGTATGCTTGTCAGGAGCTGTACTCATTCAGGAATGGAATGTCCGTTCAGCTAATAAAGATCCAGAGCTAATGGTTTCTGCGTGTATGAAATGTCTACCTGTCTCACTTCACAAACCCCTCTGGCAGCATATATGACTCTGTATCATTGTTCTGGGCTGACATGTTTAATCAAGATGATAAGTCTTTGTGCAGTTTCATTAATGACTAGCAGACCCAGTGGTGTGTGGGTGAGGAGAAATTTCTAATATACTTCATGGACTATTTGGCCTGAAAGCACAGTGGCAGTCGTACACAACCCACAGCAAGGACTTTCTTTATTTTATTTGGTACTTAAAGATTGTTTACTTAAAGTGTGAAAGCAGTGAGACCACTGAGCATCTGCTTGAGTGCCAAATAGGTTCATTAAGCATAAGGAAAATTTTCAAACAAGATCTTCTACAAAGTTAAACACTTGAACTGGTGCAGTATGCAAAGCAGGCTTGTTGTCTTCTCCGTACCCAATCTTTGTGATGTTCTTCTGCTTTGGTCTGGCAAACATCTGGGAACCAAGATAATTTGAATGATAAGTTGAAATGTGAATGACCAGGTGGCACGTTGTTGTCTCAGGCTGAATGCCGGTTTCATTATGCCACTAATTTGTTGCACCTGGGTGAGTCGAATAGATAAAATGTGCTGTGCATCACTGGAGCCAATCAAGCAAACAAAGCAATAGCAGCACACTGCATATTAACAGATTTACACTGTGCTACGGAACAATAAATGAAGAAGTTTAATTACAGTTTAATTACACAGACAGCAAACTTATTTCAGTTTGATTTCATTTCACTGATCATTTAGAAAAAAGGTGACAGTATTTAATATTTGAGTGAATTCCAAGAACAGTAGAGCATAGCATCAAAGGCAAGAAAGCAGTCAAACCTTCAGGCTTTTATCAAATCACCTTACGTACATTTGGAATCTGTCAGCTTGTGCATACAGTAAAGCCTTGTTTATATTCTGTCTTTTTTGACCCATTTTTTATGATGGAGAAAAAATGCATAAGAATTCTTTAGTCATGAGTTAAGTCTTAGAACTCCTAATATGACATACTCATCCTCGGCCGAATTTTGTGCTATTGCACCCAGAGACAGTCAAAGACGACAAAGTTCTGGCAATGTAGTCGCTGCTACAATGCAGATCAATAGGAAGATGGCATAAGATGACACAAAACTCATCCCTGCTGAAAAAAAACCCAGTAGAAACCATCATAGAAATTCTATCAGTTTCCACTACAAATACGTTTACAAACCATCAGCTGTTAAAACCATTACCAAATGGTTTCCATTACCTAATAGGACGAATTAAGGACGTAGGTCCTTGATGGTATTCATTAGACATAACATGCAACAAATTACCAATAGAGACTCACAGGGACCATTACAGTTTCCATTACAACCAGTACAATTCCCATTATAACCATTGCAAATTCTATTAGGGTTTCTATTAGTTTTTTTTTCAGCAGGAACGGTACAGTTACAAATATGGTAGTGGCAATGGTGAAACATAAACAAAACACTAATACACAGAAAAAAAAAGAATGTTTTCAGAATGTTTCTGCTGTGAGCCTATTTTCTGGATGGTGCTAATTGGTGACGTAAGCACAGCATAGTAATTGTTTACCATTAGGGGATTTTCATTGTAAATTCTGACATGGAGATAACATGTTATCACACATTCTGTTAGAGAATTCAGGCCAAGGTTTTATTGGGATCATCTCGTATGGTGGGATAAGTAAACCATGATACAGTTTATAACCGAATTAAATTTTAAGAGAGAAAAAAGACAAAGAACTGAGAGAGCAAAATTAATGTCCCCAATATGCTTCTTTTTATTTTGCTATTAACAGTAAAAAAAAAAAAAAAAAAAGGAAAAAGATGGACATTACTTAAAGACATAAGAGATAATTAATATAATGATTACATTTTCATGGTGACAAATGTGTAGAGAAATGTTGTATTGTGAGAATTGCAATGTAGTTTTGTAGTTCTGACAGAAGTTACTGTATTAATCTCTCCTGACCCTGTGAAAATAAAACTTACAGAAGATATGACATTCCTGTCAAGATGGAACTCAACAATGTTTGATTTCAGTCATGTTAGATAAGGACTCTAAGGAAATGCTTCTGTTTTAACCAGATTTAATCAGGCCACCTGTTTTTGTGATTTGAGAGCAATGCACTCTCTTTTGAATGCAAATAGAGGCATGTGGAGTAGGCAAAATTCTGCTTTTTAGAACGTCAATATTTAATGCATGCTGTTATTCTAAATAAGGGACACAAAAAGATGATGAATATGTGGCAAGACATTAATGCCATCCATTTCTGCATTAGCGATATGAATGCATGTTCTGTCATTTTGAGGCTATGAAAGCAGTCCATCCTGTGTGAAAATTGCCTCTACACCCACTCCAACATTTTCTGGGCATGTGTAATGGAGATCAATTACATCGCTAGCTTTTTTTCCAAACATGTGGAGAGGGTAGCTTGTGGCTTGCTTGCGGAAGATGAGAGCAAAAGCTCTCATTTTCTGATCCTACACTTTAAATCACAGGTTTGACACTAGAAAGTGGTTGGAATAAGATATTCTAGCATCTCATTTCTGAGCAACATGGACAAAAAAGCCTCACAGGTTTTCATACTGTAGATTTTAAATACAGTACAGTAGATTTTAATAGTAAATATGATGTAATGTTATGCAGATCTTAGTTTAGTTTAACTTAGTTTAATTTAGTTAGTTTAGTTTGATATTTTCATGAGAAGAATTCTATGCACCATATACAGAGTCTGTGATTCAAAGTCTATATTTACATCATTTACATGGGGAACATTAAACATATTTAAACTTCTGTTATACAGCTACTTAACTCCATTTTTTGGACACTCCATTCAGAATATGCTGATTACCTGCATGTAGTTAATTTCTTCAAGGTTGGAAGATTTTTCTTAAATAGAAGTGTCAGAGACAGGGTTTCTTAATAGTGTCTAGCACTGCCTTTAAACACCCACCTTTTTCTTTTAAGCCTGAAAAAAACCCAATCAGGATATACAATATGTACTGAAGAAGGTCATGTCTGTCCCTGTCCCCCCTTTTATATGATGTAACATGTAAGCAAGAGACAATTATTAAATAAAAAAAAGACTAATATGATTATATATGAATGAACAGATGGCAAGCAGTGAAATAAACATCTAATAGGAATATAGTATATTTCTAATATAGTATATTGCTGATATTGCTAATAGGACTCTAACATATTGTGGTGGTCTAGATGCTATTGAAAAAACCTGTCTCTGAGACTTCTACTCAAAGACAAATCTTGCAAACACAGAAGCTTGAACTACATGCAGGTGATTAGCGTATTCTGAATGGGGCGCCCTGAAAATCGACTTAACCAGCTGTATAACCCAAAGTTTGAGTATGTGTAATATTCTCCACGTAAATATTGACATGTTTTGGACTTTAATCACTGATGCATGAATAAACTTATGCATGAATAATCCTCACATTAACCATTTAAAATGGTTTAACTTAACAATATGGCTTCCATCCTCATTATTCACATTATTTGGCGTTTAATTTTGTTTATAATGTGCTCAGACATTTACTTGAGTGCACAACTTAATGAAGCCACTAAACAGAGCTCATGAAATTATAGGATGTAGACTATAACACTACTTTCGATATTTACAGATTTTTTTTAATGGTGATGTTAATTTGATACACTCGCTTGTACAGAGAACGTGCCCATGATTTAAAGGATGACCGAGCACTCATCTGCTACACTTATTGCATAAGGATAGTTAATCATTTTATCCAATAAAAATGTAGTCCTTGAGAAAAGCAATGTCTCTGATTAAGATGCTGTCTCCTTTAATGTATTTTATGCAGAAAACTTCTTGTTGACATTAATGGATGATTATGATGACAACTTATTAACTAATAAATAGTGACAGGTTTATAATATACAGATCTTGAATGGCATTACATAACTATTTTGAGTGTATATGGATCCCAAAACATACATTTCAGTGGAAATATTGTGGTTAGATCAAACTATCTGACAGTAGCACTGGATTTAATACTGATAAACGCTTGAGCTGATATCACATAAGAAAATAGACTTAAGTTGAAAGTTAGAATCAGGTGTAACTGAGAGATGGCTCTCTTTTACTCCCTCCACACTGAGTGTGTAACTTTGCACAACACTCTGAATAACGCTTGTGCCTGTATTTATGCCTGAGGTCTGAATACAAATGTGTGATATGAAGAATTTATTCTGCATATTTCACTGGTTCCTTGTTGAATACTGGTCCCATTTAAATAACTAAATGATAAATTCCATCACAGAAATGCATTTTCACCACAGCAATTTTCCACAGCAATTATGTGTGCATGGTTAATCTGAGGCAGAAGCAGGCAGAGGTTCGGCTTCACTGTGGCATTAACTTGCTGTCTCTCCAATTCAAAGATGCCAGTCTTCCTCAGCTAATGTTGCGATTTATGATGGCAAACGCTGTGACTTCCTTGCTGGAAAAGTTTTTCAGTGCTACTGTAAGTATAGCTCAGTGTTCTGAGTGAGAAAATGAATAGTAGACTACTTAAGTTCTATTATTGGATGTATTGGATTACTGGAGATATATATATGGACCAAAATGTCCATCATTCATATATATATATATATATATATATATATATATATATATATGAATGATGGACCTTTTGGTTATCATTTAGCAATTTACAAGAAGTTAAAAATCTCCTGTTTCTTGGAAATGGTAACTGCATACATCTTGTGTGCTGTATTTGGATGTAACACATTGCGTGGGCGCGTCCTTCAATATGGAACATGGTTCTATTAAACACAGGAATGTTTGTGTAATCGTTTGATTTTTTTTTAAAATGTTGCATTTATGATGTGGTAAGCGTGTTTGTGTGCTGGCTTATGCAGGTTATGCTAGTGAATGGTTGCTGCGGTTTACATGCTAAACACAAAGCCCTGTTCTCCCACGCTGCCTAACAAGCTTTTGCAAGATGGCTATTTTGTGTGTGCCTGAGAAAGACAAGAGATCATCTTGTAGCACATTTCTTTCTTTTTCAGAAACGAGTCTTGTTTCTGCCACACGATACTATAAAAAACAAGCAAACAACATGCTTGGAGAAACAGAGTAACTGGCAGACGTTTGCCACAGTGACATGTATTGATGTGTGGTTTTGGTCGATAGCGTTGAAATATTTTGCTTCTTATCTGATGACCTTCATCATCACGCAAAACAAGGACACCTCTGTGCATCCCGTGAAATCTTCATGAATCATTTATGTCTGTTAAAGGCAAAAATGATTCAATACTTCCTAGAGTACCAACAGGATAAAACTGTGCAAACTTGTACTTCACTTTTAGAAATTGGAAAAAAGCAAATGTACAGGTGTCCTAAGTTGTCATTGCGCACAATGAGTCATTAAAAATGAAAGATTTTGATTACCATACATGTCATTAATCAGTGATCTATTCGCAAACACATATTACCATGTTCTTGTAATAAAAAAAATCAGTATGGCTTTCCTCATCTTTGCCTCTTTATGTGTTATTATGACTCCTGTAGATTGATTTTGAGTTTTCATGTTATATATTGGATTATTCCTCGCACCTCCAGGGTTGGGGATCTGAATCCCGCCTCCACCCTGTGTGTGTAGAGTTTGCATGTTCTCCACATGCTTCGGGGGCTTCCTCCAGGTACTCCAGCTTCCTCCCCTAGTGCAGAGACATGCAGTGTAGGCTGATTGGCATTTCCAAATCGTCCGTTGTGTGTGAATGTGTGTGCATTTGTGCCCTGCGAATGGGTTCCCACCAAGCCCAGGTTGTCCCCTGCCTTGTGCCCCAGGTCCCCCTGGGACAGGCTCCAGGCTCCCCGTGACCCTGTGTAGGATATGTGGTGAAGAAAATGGATGGATGGATGGATATTAGGTTATGTAAACATAAAGAATGCTTGTTGACTAAATAATCAAGGATATAATATAATATATTAATATCAGCATATTAATCAAAACAGCTCCCAGGTCCTGGGTTTGCTTATTTTTGAGCTTGGGTTACTGTCTGTATGGAGTTTCTGTGCATGTTCTTCTGTGTTCACATGGGTTTCTTCTGGCTTCTCTGCTTTCCTCACTGGTAGACAGACTGTCTACGAAAAATTGCCCCCTAGGTGTGAATGAGTGTCGGAATATAGTTGTGCATGATGTTCAGTGATGAACTGGTGTCCCTCCTGCCTTCACCCAGTTTTCCTGGGATTGGCTTCAGCTCCACTTCGACCCTGACCAGGATGAAGTAGTCACTGAAAGTGTGGGCGTGAGTAATCAGTTAAAGTATTTTTCAACCCTGACTCTCAAACAAGGCACAATTATTTGCCTGCCACTGAATGAGTCATGTTTCCTAATTGCGTGACCCTTAATCAAATTTAGAACTAATCATAACTCATTGAATTGTAAAGCTTGCGACTGTGTGCTCAAGTGTGGACATTGTCAGCTCGTTCAGGCTCATGGGAAATTAGGGGAAACATGCTTGACTTGCGGACGCCAAGATTGGTTCTATTTTTAAGTAGGTTCTTGGTAGGCTCTATGTTTGTAGATAGTTGGCTGTGGCATGCATGCTCATAAAAAACAATATGCCTCCAGCACTGTTGTACATGTTGTGACACTGATATCACTCTGACATATGGCATTGTGTTGGAGCCTTACAGCTACATGTGCACATTTGAGTTACATAAACAGATATAACAGCAGTGACGACTGACAGTCAGGCTTAGGGATGTGTCTTTCAAGTTAAAATAAGTGGGCGAGACATGTAGCAGTAGCTTACCAAGGGCAGCTGAGGACTGGACCACAAGCAGTCCATTCATACAAACTAGATTATACAAATTCTTTTTTGCACAAATCCCAATAGACCATATCACACATCTTAACTGGGTTTATGCTCACCAAACATTACAACTGTAATAGCAACCCTCTTGCTTAATGATGACCGAGACAAAAAAAAGATGAATTACACTGGCAGATGAGCATGCACAGACACACAGATTGGCTGTTATCCTTGAAAGGTGGCTATCTATTCAGTGTAATCACTGGCTGAGAAAAAGCAACCACTAAATGTGCAGTAAAATTGCACTGGAAGAATGAAGAGCTCACAGCTGTTCATTAAATGGACTTGTAACAAGCAAAGATAGGCTTCAGTTGTGAGATGAGGGTTTAAAGCAGACAGCGCAAAGCTAATGGTGTAATCGAGTGTTAGGGAGATGATGGAGAGTTACTGTGGCCTCTTGTTTAACACTGAAGATTGCCCTGTCTCCAGATCAGGGAAGGAATAAAGAAAAAAATAAATAAATAGGAGCAAGTTCCTGAAGAAAATGGAGCAAGAGAGCGTTTCCATTAGTAATATAAATGTAAGAACTAACTACATTTTATATTCCAGACAGTATCTATATTTTATAACTGTTAATTTCGCTGATTATTTTTTAATTTCATTTTATTTCTTTTTTTTGTTTTGCTTTAAGTGGGAAATATTTTTCATTACAAAATGTAATTTGCAAGCACTATTTTTATTCTTTTGACACACTAATAATCGGCTATAATAACAGGCTATAATGCGCTGCTACTGACACAACACGGCGACTTATTGTCATCATGGCCATCTTATTTTCAAACACAAGCCTCATTGGTGCGTAGGCCTAGATTCCCAACATCCCACTCATCTTAATTCACAGCTACAGCTGTTTAAGTTTTTAATTGTTCTGGTTCTGATTAATTTTGTCTTTTAAATCTTGGATAAATACATTTTAAAATGATCATTATCTTTTGTAAATGCCTACAGTTTAAATGGGAATATAGCAGGAAACAAAAGGCTCTAAGTATGAGCATGAACAGCCTCGCCACAGACATTTTGCTGCTCCAGGCAAGAGGTTTGCCACCCCACCTGGCGTGTACGCACATGGCTTCGCTGCAGTGTATTCCACAGAACAGACGGTCAGAATCACAAGCACACACACACACACACACACACACTACAACACATCAGGTGACAAGACCTAAAATCATACAGGGCATAACAGCAAAGTAAAACTGATTAAACAACTGGCAAACAAGTTGAACAGTATACCTAGGTATTTGTCATAATAATATAATATGTGTAATGCTCTTATGTTCTGCTCAGGAGAAGTTTGTGACCAAAGATTTTGTTGTGTCAGGACAACATCATTAACAACATAACAGCAAGAGGCTATCACACTTGACTATTGCTATAGGCTATGTTAATTTTTAAATTGACCCCATAACAGGCAGTTGAGAGTTGACAGCACACAGTCTAGCAGCTCGTTGTGAGCATTTTTAGACATACCTTTGTTCAGCTGTGTGTGTTCCCAGTGATATTAATCAGTGTTGCCAGGTTTTGGCAAATTTCCAGCCCAACTTCATCTTAAAAACCACACAAAAGACCTGAAACCAATATATATATATATATATATATATATATATATATATATATATATATATATATATATATATATATATATACAATTTATTTATTTGGTTTTTTTTCCTCAACCTTTGTGTACACACATTATCCACTCCATAGTCCTTTACCTTTCACAGTCTATGAAATATATCATGCAATAGAAATGGTTCTGTACATCATAGAAAAACTGTGTGCACTTAGACTTTGCCTTTGTCTGTGGGAAATTTATTAGATTTAGTTCTGATTATAAGATCTGAGTGGCCATGGAATTTATTTAAGCCTAGTTTACTTTGGAAACTCTGGATTAAAAGTGCTCTCCACTGCTGCTCCACTGAACTCCCCAGCCCCAGTGGTCCAGAAGGTGTACCACATAATAAAAACTCTATGGAACTAACGCTTGCACAACATCAAGAAAGGCAAACAAATCAATGGTTTATATTTATCAATAGCAACATTTAAAAAAAATAATTGGATACTCAAAAGAGGTAATTACTATTTAATAATTCAGTGGAGTTTAAAATGTATGGAATTGTGATTGAGGACTTTATAACATTACACGACCTGTTAGTAAGTCCCAGTACTTGCATGCTCTTTTACTACACACTCAAAAGTATGTGCTTTTTCTTCACAAAAAGAGGACACACTTTTAGTCCATAGTATAAATATGCCAACTGGGATGCAGGTTTTTATAGGGGAACTAATCAGCGGAACACAAGACAGGTGTGCACAAATGCAGGAAATAAGTGGGACAACAAAGGAAGAAGTTAAAAATTAAGGGTTCCCTCTAGTGGCTTGGTGGTGGACTTTCCATGGTGGACGTAGCATCATATATGTAAATTAATATATAAAAATATTTCAACAAAAGGCAGCACAATCTTCTTCATATACAGTGTCATTGGAAAGTGATATAGCAGTACTAATTTTCTAACTTTTGTGAGATTCATTACGATTTCCTTACATAAGCATCCATATAGATTGTTTGTTTGATACAAAAAGTATAGTAACTGGGATATTTGTCGCACTCTTATTTATATGGATATGCTGCATTTAAATGCTGTGATGGATATCTGAGAATGTTCTCTGTATGTTAAAAAGTTTTATAGTAGAGTTTCAGTCTGCCAGAATTGCATTATTTTGTGTAAATTGGGAGAGTTATGTTCCCAAACACCTTGGGCAAGGTGGCATTATCAGATGTTATTTGAATCTAATCACTTTTTTTCTGGATAGCAAAGATAACAACATATATGTTTGTTCTTCTTTCTCTGTATCTAATTTGGATTGCTTGGTGTCCTTGTCATGATGGAATCAGACTTTGAGTTTGTCTCTGTTCCTTTTTCTCCTTCTCGTTCTCATCTCACGTCTCCTTCCCGTCTCTTTGTCTTTCTCTGTCTCTGTTTCTATGTCTCTTTCATCCTTTCTTCCTGTCTGTGGCTGTCACTCTCTACGCCTCTCATCTTACACAATTTCATTCTCAACATTCCATTATCTCCCCTTCTCTCTTCCTCCTACACTCCCTCACAACCTTCTGTCTGCCTTCACTCTCACTTTCCTGTGCACATCACTCTCTCTCATTTACCCACTCTTTCTGTTCTCTTGTGTCTCTCTCTCTCTCTCTCTCTCTCTCTCTCTCTCTCTCTCCTTCTCTTCCTATCTCCTCTGTCTCTTTCTCCCTCAGGTGGTGTGTGCATTGCACAATCTCTGAAGATCCCCAGAGAACCCAGACCTGGAGAGTTCGACAAGATCATCTCACGACTGCTTGAGACTCCCAATGCTCGGGCCATTATCATGTTCGCAAATGAGGATGACATCAGGTACACCTCTCAGTTAATGTATTCCCGTTCCTTAAATCTGGCTTCAGTTATTGGGCAGCAATCTACTGCAGACATGGTTAATAATGTGGGCTCAATATTTGAAATCTTAATATTAAAGATACACATGGCCCAGAGAGGGATATGTGTGGAGAAACATGAGATGTTTACAAACAATTACAAACAAAAACAGTTATCAAGAATTGAGTCCGACACTTAATATTAATATGAGAGTTAAACGTAATATTAAAAGGAGCTACCTAATATTGTGTAGGTCCCCCTTGTACCACCAAATCAGCTCTAACCCATCGAGGCATGGACTCCTCAATACCTCTGAAAGTATGCTGTGGTATCTGGCATCAAAGATGTTAGCAGCAGATCCTTTAAGTCCTGTAAATTGAGAATTGGGGCCTCTATGATTCGGACTTGTTTGTCCAGCACATCCCATAGATGCTCAATCGGATTGAGATCTGGAGAATTTGGAAGTCAAGGCAACACCTTGAACTCTTCATGTTGCTGAAACCATTCCTGAACAATTTTTGCAGTGTGGCAGGGTGCATTATCCTGCTGAAAGAGACCACTGCCATCAGGGAATAATGTTGCCATGAAGGAGTGCACTTGGTCTGCAACAATGTTAAGGTAGGTGGTACATGTCAAAGTAGCATTCACATAAATGCCAGGACCCAAGGTTTCCAAGCAGAACATTGCCCAGAGCATCACTCTGGTTCCACCAGCTTGCCTTTTTCACATAGTGCATCCTGGTGCCATGGCTTCCACAGGCACCCGGCCATCCACATGATGTAAAAGAAAACATGATTCATCAGACCAGGCCACCTTCTTCCATTGCTCCATGGTGCAGTTCTTATGCTCCATTCCCATTGTGGCGGTGGACAGGGCTCAGCATGGGCACTCTGACTGGTCTGCAGCTACACAGCCCCATATTCAGCAAGTTGCACTGTGGGATCAGATCAGACAGGCTAGCCTTCGCTCCTCATGCGCATCAGTATGCCTTGAGCACCTATGACCCTTTTGCCAGTTCACCAGTTGTCCTTCCTTGGACTACTTTTGGTAGGTACTAACCACTGCATACCAGGAACACCCCACAAGACCTGTAGCTTTGAAGATGCTCTCACTCATCACATGGCCCGTGTGAAAGTCGCTCAGATCCTTACACTTGCCCATTTTACCAACACATTAACTTTAGGAAATGACTGTTCACTTGCTGCCTAATATATCCCACCCCTTGATAGGTGCCAATTATAATGAGATAATCAATGTTCTTCACATCACCTGTCAGTGGTTTTAATGTGGCTGATTGATATATAATTTTTAAAAACTGAATACAATTTTTTTTTTTTTAACTGAGCAAAAATGTATACTTGTCTGAATTTTAAATAATATTGAATAATCAGTATTGATTGAATAAAACATCAGGCAGCATGGTGGTGCAGTGGAAATGATTGCCTCCTCACAGCTCCACAGTCCTAGATATGATCTCCTTTGGATCTCTGGTTTCCTCTCACCTCTGAAAAAACATGCTGGTAGTTGAACTGGTGACTCTAAATTGCCCCTAGAATATATGTGTGTGTACGTGTGCGTGCCCTGAAATAGACTGGCATCTCATACAGGTTGTATTTCTGCCTCATATCCAGTTTGGTTTTCTAATAAATTAATACAGTATATTAGATCAATGATGCAATAAGTGCATTTCTTGAGTGTTCTTATTGGAGTCTAAATGTGTTTTAAGAAAAAAATGAAAGTTGTTTAAACTATAGCAAACATTAGTCCTGTGTTGTCTACTTTTTAGGCGTGTTCTCGATGCTGCTAAGCGCAACAATCAGACAAATCACTTTCTCTGGGTGGGCTCAGACAGCTGGGGCTCGAAGATCTCCCCTGTGCATCAGCAGGAGAAAGTGGCTGAGGGGGCCATTACTATTCTGCCTAAAAGAGCTTCAGTGGAAGGTACAATGATTTTGGATCACTCAGAGAAATTATGACCTTCGTTTATTATGATTAAAACTTTTATAAACCTTCATTTTGTGATTTTAACTAGTTTAGGAAGCATGTTTCATGGTTACAATAGGAGTACAATGAATGTCATATTTTTGCATGTAATGTAATGTAATGTAATGTAATGAATGTCATATTTTTAATGGGCAGTATTTCTGTTAATGTCTCTCAAAATACTGTAAACATAGTATTGTAAAAAATAGTTGTTGGGCCTTTTTCACATGTTCCAGTATCCCTCATGCTCTTTCCCAGCTTTTGATAGGTATTTCAGAAGTCGCAGCTTGTCTAACAACAGGAGGAATGTGTGGTTTGCTGAATTCTGGGAGGAGAACTTTGGATGCAAATTGGGAATGCATGGCAAGCGCCCTGGCAGCCCCAAGAAGTGCACAGGTACGAGCAGACTATTGCCTTTGCCTTCTGTCTTATAAAAGCAAAAATCGATTGGAAGTTCTCTTTGTGCGAATCCTTCAGTGTAGGAAGATTCATCACATTGAGATCTGACTGAATTAGACTAAGCACTGCTCTAGTGACTCTAATGAGTACATAAATAATTATTTCTTTATTTGCAGTCTTAGTCACTCTGTAATTGCAGGTTTTGTCTGCATTGTTTTTCCATCTTACGTTACACAAGAAATTCGATCTGCTACAGATTTATGAAACTATTTGTTTGAGTGGCAGGAGTTCAATTTCAGCCATCATTAAAAAGTGTATAGCACTGTTCGGAAAATATCTTCTCATAGCCTTCCCCTAAAAAAAGCTGCATAGCCTCAACACAACAAAAAGTCTTCAGAATCATGGATGCTGTCTGAATATGTCAATATCCTTAGTCTAATAGCTGTATGTGGGGATGGCTCAATAGTTCACAGCAAACAGGGAGGGGGGTTAGAGCAGGAATCTGTCAAACTGAAATCGAACTGCTTTCACTTTATGCACCTCAAGTTGCCAGCAGAGTTTTGCACACTTATTTGCAATCTGTCTTATCAATGAGTTGATAAGCCATTGTTGGTGTCCATTCCTTTCATCTATTATCACAGTATAAAAATAAAGCTACAAAATAGTGTAAGGTAGACAGACTGCATTCAGCAGTTTAATACAAGACAGAAAACTGATGCAGGCAGAAATAAACTGGAATTAGGGAGTAAACCTGAAAGCAAAGAGAGAATGCTATAGCTGATCACACACACTCCTCCATACCTCCTCTATACTACAGACAGACCCACTAACAGGAACATGTCGAAATATTTATCTTTATCTCATTTGTGTTCTCTGAGTTTATCTGAAGTTCAAATGCATTCCTTTTTCATCTTGTCACATTGGTATTGTCTAAACTTGTATTACAGTGTGGGGGACAGGGTGGCTTAGTTGTTTGCCTCGCATCTCTTGGTGTGGGGGTTCGATTCCCACCTCCACCTTGTGTGTGCGTAGTTTGCATGTTCTCCACGTGCTTTGGAGGCTTACTCCAGGTACTCCAGTTTCCCTCCCCAGTCCAACACATGCATTGTAGGCCGATTGGTATTTCTAAATTATCCATAGTGTGAGTGTGTGTGTGAGTTAGTGATTGTCCCTGTCCAGAGTGTCCCCTGCCTTGTGCCCCGAGTCCCCTGGGATAGGCTCCAGACTCCCCCACAGAAAATGGATGAATGTATTACGGAGTGTGTGAACAAATGAAAATGAACATAAAAGGAAGCACTAAAAAGAAAACAAAGAACTAAACTAAAAAACTATATAAAAAAAGTGCAACACTAATAAGGAAGAAAAAAGAAGAAGAAGAAATAGATATATAGGTAGACAAAACAATAAGGATGTGTGTATGTGTCTGTCTGTGTCAGGGGGTGGGGTATGTGTTTATTTTGGTGGGGAGCAAATGTCACCACAAATGTTTTGACCATGAACTGTTTATTTATTTATTTAATTATTTTACAGTTGTTGCAGCTTTTTATTTAACCCTTTCATGCATAGTGTTCACACGCATGTACAATCAGTTTAAGGCTGTTTAAATTGGTTGAGACCATTGTTGTAATTTAATAAAAAATCATTATTAAATCTTTATAGTGATTGTTGTTGCCCTCTGGACTATTTGTTGCCCTCTGGACTATTTACATACAGTAAAATCCTAAATTAAAATGAAAAATATTTTTGTACCACACTCCAGTGAACACCTTATCTTTTTATAAGCCTATTTTGGAAGCTATTATTTAACCTCTGAAATCATCTGCAACATGCAACAGTCAAAATATATGGCTATATTTTGTTTCAAAAATAATAATTTCTGTAATTTTGGCCATCAACAGAAAATGTTGTAGAACTGAAAAACATTAGAAGATTTTTTTCCCCTGTGTATTCTTACAGATTGACAAGCCATTTACTTATTTCTTATTACTCATTTAAACATTTACATATTTAGAAAAAGTACAAATTCAAATGACAGTGAAAGTAATAAAAAAAAATATCTAATGCATCTGCATATGGTTTGAAATAACTTATGCATGACAGCTAAAAGAAACAAGCCAAAAAGATTTATTTTGTTTGCAGAGGTTAAGGTTAGATTTATGTGTAGGCATAGCATTAATTAACTGCATTAATGATTATGTCAAGGATACTAAGACGTGTGTGTGTGTGTGTGTGTGTGTGTGTGTGTGTGTGTGTGTGTGTGAGTGAGTGAGGTCTCTCCCTCTGAGGGGAGCAGGTGAGGATGTACTGTGCTGATAGTATAAAACACTCTTTGTGTTCTCCTAACCGGTGTAATTTATCTACACTCGAGACGCTGGTTACAATGTTGGTTGCTTTTTGTAAAGCTGTTTTCTTATATTTCATTGAATATTGGACATTCTATAAGGAAGTGTGTGTATGTTTTTTTTCTTTCCATTGTTGGCATATTCTCAGCTATTTAGGCAGCTAAGATTGTCTGGCTCTCTATAGATGAGTCTGTACTTCATCACTGTGATTTTCAGTGTTCAGTCATACTCAGGACTGATTTATCCCTTTCGATTTGATTATTATTTTTTTTGTATTTTATATTTATTTATGCTGCAGAATACTAGAAATTAACATCAAACCTTCAGAAAACACAGAAACAGGTCACATATATAGGAGCCATCCATGTATGTTTTGCACGAACAAAAGCTTTGAAAGGAAAGAACACCGTTGTTCAGTGCTTCTTGTTTAAATGGGGAAATACTGCAGCTCAGTGTACACACCAGGCAGAGAAATGAGCTCTCCCTCTTTATAATCATGAATTGCTTGCTTTCACGCTCTCCCTTGTTCTTCTTTTTGCATCAGTAGCGCTGCAGAGAGCAATGAACGTCCGGGCCTCTTTTGTGATTGTGTGGTTATTGTTCTGGCATGGTTATTTGACATAACAAGAATAATTACATAGCTGTGGATGCAGCACACCAGTCCCCAGCTGTCTCTGTTTCTCTTTCTCTCTCTCTCTCTCTTTCATTTCTCTATCGCTGTTTCTCTCTCCAAACTACATGTAGCTGTTCAGAACAGGATATCATTAAAGCGTGGAAAAAAATGTGGGTTTTTTTTGTCATGTAACACAAACGGACAGTGAGAAATTCAGTCTGGTTAAGTCTATACAGCAGAGACAGACAGACACACACACACACACAGAGTGAAGACTTCGATACATTGAGCAGTTGTCTGCAGAGTGCTATAATGTGCTGACTACAGAGTTCTCGAGAGTACAAAAGAAAATAATCCTAGCTGATTCTGGGATTTTTTTTTTCAGGACACAGCTACTTTTAGCAAATCCTCCAGACATGTTAAGCAACTATATGAAAAATTATATATGTATATATATATATATATATATATATATATATATATATATATATATATATATATATATATATATACTCAGCAAAAAAAGAAACGTAGAAACGTCCCTTTTTCACAAGATTGTGTTTTAAAGATAATTTTGTTAAATCCAAATAAGCTTTACAGATCTTTATTGGAAAGGGTTTAAACAATGTTTTTCGTGCTTAACCATAAACAATTATTGCACATACACCTGTGGAACAGTCTTTGAGACACCAACAGTTTACAGGCAATTAAGGTCACAATTACAATAATTTAGGGCACTAAAGAGACCTTTCTACTGACTCTGAAAAACACCAGAAGAAAGATGTCTAGGGTTCCTGCTCACCTGCGTGAACATGCCATAGACCTGCTGCAGGAAGGCATGAGGACTGCAGATGTGTCCAGAGCAATAAACTGCAATGTCTGTAATGTAAGACACCTAAGACAGTTCTACAGGGAGACAGGAAGGACAGCTGATTGTCCTTGTGGTGGAAAATGACATGTAACCATGTGTCCCCCCAGACATGATGGAGAAACTTGCAGTTGCCTTGGTGGAAGAGTGGAGTAAAATCTCACAGAAAGAACTGACAAATCTGAGATGTACTGTAGTACTTAAAGCAGCTGGTGAACACCAGATACTGAGTGTTACTTTTAATATTGCCCCCCCCCCCCCTTTTTCAGGGACTCATTATTCCATTTCTGTTTGTCAAATGTCTGTGAAACTTGTTCAGTTGATGTCTCAATTATTGAATGTTTTTATGTTAATACAAATATTTACACATGTTAAGACATTTGCTTGAAGTAAAAGCAGTTGAATGTGAGAGAACGTTTCTTTTTGCTGAGTATATATATGTATATATGTCAATAAGGCAAAGTGAGTCAAACTAAAATTACATAGTCAACTTCTAAGATTTAACTAATAAGAAAGATTTTTTGAGCACTTCTCTAAGCCTCTGCAAAATGAAGGCAGCGGTGGATCGAACTGATTGCATTATCAGGTTGAGATTGAGTTTTGGGAGAACTGGGTAAATTCATTTTTATCAGAGCCTGTCTAGGTCTGTGGAGTAATCATACAGCAGAACAGAGAACTGATTCATCGAGACCTCTGGTTGATCAGCACCTGAGAGAGATAGAGAGATCGAGGAAAGGGGAGAGAGAGAGAGAGAGAGAGAGAGAGAGAGAGAGAGAGAGATGGAGAGAGATTAGAGAAAGAAAGCCTCTGAACATCTGTTCAACACTTGTGACTTGCTTGTGCTTGGGTTTACAGCACTGTGTATGTGTAGGTGTGTTGAATATAAATTTGTGTGCATCTGTGCCAGTTATCAATCCAAGTACCCCAAATATATGAAAATTTATGTTATTGGAATGCCAGATGCTGGTACGTGTTTTCAGAGCAGAACCACCGAACTGACAGGGAGCAGGAAGTGCAATTTTGCTTTGGTGCTGCATTCATCATATTGCACTCAGCACTTTACTTCACATATTGTATATTGTATATGCCAGATGCCTGCAAATAGGGCAAGCAAGATGTGTCAGCCTAATGATGAGAGAAAAATCTCACAAATTAACTGTCATATGGAATATACCTGGGTGTGCACGGAGCATAAACATCTGTTATTTGTTCACTTAAGCTTTATTTGCTGCCTGACATTCAGTAATGAATGTGCTGAATACAGCTGTGTTACGTTAGGTTCCAAATCTCTACTTCGATTAGCTCAGAATGACTTATAGATTATATTTCGCTTTATTTGATTTTTACCGTCACTGTTATTAAAGTATTCTTCTTGTACTAAAAGAGACTTTGTTAACCAGGACACGGTGGCTTAGTGGTTAGCACGTTTTCCTCACACCTCCGGGGTTGGGCATTTCAATTCCCACCTCAGCCCTGTGTGCAGGGAGTTCTGTGCTGTGTGGGTTTCATCCGGTTTTCTCCCCCAGTCCAAAGACATGTGTTGTAGGCGGATTGGCATCTCTAAATTGACTGTAGTGTGTGAGTGTGTGTGTGTGTGCATGCGTGATTGTACCCGGCGAAGAGTTGGCACCCCGTCCAGGGTGTCCCCCGCTTTGTGCCTTGAGTCCCCTGGTATGGGCCCCAGGCTCCCCACAACCCTATGTAGGATACGTAGTTCAGAAAATGGATGGATGGACTTTCTTAACTGGGTTGTGCATGACAAGAAACTGGAACATTATTATTATTATTATTATTATTATTATTATTATTATTATGAGTGCAAATAATTTTTAGGTAAAGCATTTAAGGCTAATGGACTGAGATACTGGTATGCACATTATATAAGATGTTCCAAATAATAGGGAGCAGTGATATGGTTTGCATTCAGGAGCAGGTATAACCCCATGACACAAAGTTAATAACACAGCAGCAATATGGGAAGCCTGGGGCTTGCAGCACAGCAGGTCCTCCTGAACAGAGAAACTGTACAGCAGAAGTCCTCAGTGTCAGCTGCAGTGTTTGTAGATTACATAAATTAATTAGGCTTTATTTAGTGCAAGAAGTGGAGCCAAAAATTTGAAATGCAAACTTAAGATGAAAACATAAGCAGTGTAGAAACTGGATAGGTCATGTTGGTGCTGTTTGATATATAAATATTAAAGGCCTACCTAGAATAAATTACCCGCTAAGAATTCCCTCTGAAGGTCAGTGTCAGAGAATTTGATATCTAGATTGAGCAGGCACTTCGGCATAAAATCCATGACCATCGGCAAAATATGTGCATTACAGTACTATGTGGACTTTGCCTGAAATATAGTATTACACATTTGTCCCATTGTTTAACGCATCATGTTTTAAAGGAAAATGAATCAAGTACTTTGTCGATACATGTTGTTGCTGTGTGTTGGTGATTTTTTGCGTCTTGGTTTGTTATATACGTGTCTCCCATGTACAACATTATAGATGTGTTGGGTGATTGCCTCAAGCACTTTCTCCCCTTTTATTAGGTAACACTTTAATAAAGGACCATAACTTTCACCTCCGATTTGGTATTTGATGAAGATATAGACCTGAGGGAGCACACTAGTCTTTGACCTTGTCTTTATTTTGTTTTGTACCGTTTGTAATCCTTTCAGTAAATAGTGAAAAGGAAGAACTTGGTTTCTAGATTCTCAGTGAGTCATGTGTCAACTATAGGCTTAAGGCGAACTTACACTTGAGCAAAAATAAGACGAGTGAGGTCACAAGCAAATAATGATTATGAACGAATATTGCTCATCCTCTTGTGTTTCAATGTTTCCACACGTGTGGTGGACAACGTGCCTCAGTGTCCTCATGTGAGTACATAATACGTATCAGACTCTTTGTCAATACGTAGCAGGAATAAAATGACAGAGAAAGGAAAATGTCCTCTTAGATTCCTTTGGTGATCAGTAGATACTTACTGACAGACAAGTGGTTTGGATTCATACGCATATCTATAGTTTTGGTAACATCTGACTCCAAAATGTTTTGCTTTTAACCCAAATAAGAAAGAAAACAAGCCTCCTTGCTTTTATCTATTTTTACCATCCAGTATGCCATTAAAGTAGGCAGACTGCTCAGAGAATGAGCATATGACTAGGAAAAATTAAGGAAAAAAATAAATATAGTAATGTAAAATACCATGCTGTGCATACTCATGTGTGCTTCCTGCCCTCACAAAATAGAAAAATTGGATATTTGCATCTGCCTTGTCCAGCAGAACTGTAAGCACTGCTGTTAGGTGAGGTCAGAAAGTAGAATTTCATTAAATCAGTTGAGAGGATATTTTATAATAGTGACCTGTACTGTTTATGCATCACAGTAATTGAGCATACAACACACCTAGACTTGGAAAATGCCAGAGGCTATGGCCTTGCTTCATAAAACAGTGGACAAATGGCTATATCTATTCATATTCAATATCTGAGAGACAATACACTAGAGGCACAGTAGGACAGGGTTTATAAATATTTGATTGGAGATTTATGCATCGTTGAGCATTATTATTCCACCGCATAGTAGCCTTTTATTCAAAAGCTATTAACTCAGTGTTTTCAAATTGAGGCTAATGGGCATAAATATTTGTACACATTCTCTGAAAAGTTCTTACATTCACATGAAAGTTTGCATTGACTGTTGGCATATGTGACCCATTTAGTGCCCCCTTTTTTTTTCTTTTGCTAGCGTGAGTCTGATTTCCATATCAATAGGCATCTAAACAAAAATGGCTATTGTTGGTGGGGTTTTTTTCACTCTGGTCCTGGCCACTAGCCTTTCCTCTAATGGCTCTGTGCCCTTTATTTGAGAGCAAAATGGGTGTCAAGGGAAGGACTGTTAGTGAGCCAAAGATGACTGCTAAGTGAAGGGCACTCTAAGGCATTTCGTCAAGCACACCGCTAGCCATGCTTTTTGGGGAAATAACAAAATTGCTATAAATATTGCATGATCTTTTGTTCAGTGCCTTCTCTCCGTTTCAGCTGAATTTGATGGCTCACTCTCTACTTTCTCTCTCGCCTAGTATTATCGCAAGACACTGAGCCATGCAGAAATGGATGTATGCTGTCAAGTGAAACAATGACTAAAACACCTGTTCTTCTAACTCTCCTGTCCTGCAGGAATGATTCAATATAGAAAGAGAAATGAGCAAAATGTTTACCATTTTCCCTGTTTACCAACCCGAGAAACATTACTCATGTATAATCATTACATTCATACCCTGTATTTTCCACTAGAATGATGATATGTGATATTCCAGACTGATACAATCACGCTACAGTAATATCATGTATCATTTTATCAGAACATCTTTACAATGAAGTCTTGATGAGAGAGTATGCCTGCCTTCAAGCAATGTCAAACAAAAGGCTGCTGTGTCATGCATCTTACCCCAGAAATATTTCCCTGTCCTCTTACGTTTCCTTTAAGTGACTCCCTATACTGCCAGAAAACAGGGGAATATTACCATCAGGTTCAAATCTGTGGCCTAATTTAAAGTGCCTGTTAATATGGAGAAAACACACATGGAGGAACGAAATACGTCCACCTGTATCATATACTATAGACACCACAGAAACTCTTCTAAACACACAGCTTCACTAGCCACTCTTTCTCATAATTGAGCACTTGTTTGTTTATGGAAACCATAAATGTTTAATTTATTAATGCAGGCGATGAGGAAGTCATTAAAAGAGCTCAGAGAAATTGTCAGTTACTGCATTCCCAAGTAAGTTAAGGCTGCCTGAGTGAGAGGCATCATGATCAGCATTGGCAAAAGATCAAGCGAACAAAACTAAGTCGGCCCAAATGAATCAGTAACATACTCAAGAGACCATGAAAGGATTCTCTGGGTTGACAGATATTGTTAGGATCCATAAACCGGTGCCAAACAGGCAGTAAACACAATATGTCAACCAGTTTCCCCTGATTAACATTGGTTCTGTCAACACAGCAGCACCTCAGCAGTCTATTATACAATGCCCTTTTGCACACACATATACACACTCGTTTTCTTATACCAAACTTTTGAAATGTTCCCTGTCCAAGTCTTATTGACAGATAACTTGACAGATGTAACTGTCACGTCCAATGCTTCATCGGCTGCAGTCCGGTTCTGCTACTATTCCGGTCCCGATGTTTTCCCGCTCCCAGGCACCAAGCTAAAAACTACAATCAGCATGAGTTTGTTAGATACCATCTCTGAAAATGTCTGCAATGCTCCTGCTTCATCAAATCATCATATTACACACTATGTATACATAACACCAAACACATTTCTAAATGTTTAAATGACCTAATAAAAGAAGAAATTCAGCCAACAGATCTACTTGCATTAATCAGTGATTATTTCCCCGCGAGAGTAGTGTGAACAGAGATCAGTCGATTGAAGGGACGATGATGAGGCTTGTGTTTAAATGCAGTGACTGACTTTTATCTACTGTGATGAGACAGAGACTGATGTGGATGATGTAGATCAGGGGTCTTCAATCTTATCCGCAAAGGGCCGGCTGCAGGCTTTCATTCCGGCCGAATAGGAGACACACTTGATAGTTGATTGGAGCCCAAGATGAACTGATTAAACAAGTGGAAATAGGTGTGACTCCTACCTGGTTGGAATAAAAGCCTGTAGCTAAACCAGCCCTGTGTGGACAAGCGTGAAGGCTCCTGATGTAGCTAATCAAAGTGAAATCTCATTTCCCACTGTGAACTTATAATTCTTTGCAGTTTGGCAGTAATATTGTTTTTTTCAACGATATTCTCCATTTTTGCACTTGATTTAAACAGGCTTTAAAATGCAAGATAGGAGCAAATGCGACACCTAATTCAGTTCAGTAAAGCCTGACATTTTCCAAAATATATATCTATGTATAGTAGAAACTGTCAAAATTTTTCACAAGACACCCCACAAATACGACCACTTTCACCACGTCACTTCACGAAGTCTTGCCATTGCCATCGTGTTTCCCTCTGTGCCTTTCTTAGGATAATTATTTTGCTGGCTGTTGTGGTATTGATCTCTGCTTTGTTTATCTCCTTTGCTTGCATTAGCTTTTTGCTGTTGATTTTGATTTGATACTCTGACTACTATTCTGGTGCATGATTTGGATTTGTAAACGGCTTAAGATTGTATTGACTCTATGTAACGGCAGTAATTCCTCAGAAGTGATGTGCTGTGCAACAATGATGGCTTTTCTTTTTCTGTTCATCTGTGCTCCTTAAAGTGTTCCTAAGATCAGTAAGAGAATATATTTTCTTGAACATTTTGAGTGGGTCATTGTGTCTGCTTATTCTGCTGCATGATAATGGCAGAGGCTTTGTGTCATTTCAGAATGACTGTACTCCACAGATCTTGCTGAATGCAGATGCATGGACTTGGGTACTTGACACCCTTCTGCACTATGATTCATATGACAGTTTCAAAGCTTTTAGCAAACAATTTATTGAATGACTAATTTAATGGTTATAGGAGATTTTTGAAAATCTGACTGTGTCTGTGAAAAGCAATGCACGGAATTTACTTGATTTTATATTCCTCTCCACATCCAGTGTATAAGTGAATGCATAAAATCAATGGAATTTTGTCTTTTAGTTTACTTAGTTTTGGCAATAGCAGTGTTGATGTAGTAGAAGTTATAAAGCATTAATTAACAAATCAGTGCTTTTCAGTGAAGTACTATTTCCAAAAGTACCTTCAAAAACCACACTGCCTTAATCTTAAAACAAATCAGCAAACTCAACTAAGGCAATTGGCTGTTATTGGTGGATATTCTGCTGCCATTATGCTGAC
Organism: Ictalurus punctatus; assembly: GCF_001660625.3. Lineage (NCBI taxonomy): Eukaryota > Metazoa > Chordata > Actinopteri > Siluriformes > Ictaluridae > Ictalurus > Ictalurus punctatus. The sequence goes on from NC_030429.2 coordinate 17,276,665, forward strand.
AAGCTTTTCAACATTTGGGATAAACAAAAAGGATATATATATATATATATATATATATATATATATATATATATATATATATATATATATATATATATATATATTCAGCCCTGTTCTCTAAAGCAGACCAAAGTATGAAGTATGGTCTCTTTAATTAATTTGTCATGTATCCAATTTTCTAATCAAATTGCAATGTCCATCTGCTCTGCCACAAAAGAAGCAGTGAGAGACAAAGCAGTGAGGGAAAATTGAGTTTAGCTCTCTAAGTGAAGGCTAATTGAGCTCCAAGTTTCACTGATTAAGCTGTCGGTCATGCATTATACCACTCATCACTAAGATAATGAAAAAATCTTGCATCTCTTACATCCTATTGGAGTGTTATCATTTACATATTTCTTTTAAAGAAGAGAGAATGGGAGAATGTTATGTTAATTGTGTTAAGACTGGCATTCCCATTAAATTCCTCAATCTATAGGCTTTGTTCCTATTCACACTCCTTATTTGTTTGATTTTTCACACAATGAAGTGATGAATAAAGTCTCTTTTCTCTTTCAATCGTGAGGATTATGGGTAAAATAAAGCCAGAGTAAAAAAAAAAAAAAAACTCAGCTTGGATAAATAAGTAATAAAACACTTTGGGATGTGCTGTTATGGAAATGTAATGATTTTCCTATAACAGTATGTCCTAAAGAGTTCTATTCCTCTTATGTCATAGCAATTTGCCAACAATTATTTTTTATTTATTGAAGAATGACATTGTCATATCAAATGTCATGCATTTAAGCCTTTATAGATATGTTTAATATTGTGAAATATCCATGAAACAAATAAGTTCTGTTTTCACTTACGTTATAACAGCTTTAAACAGTCCATCCCTCTCTAGCCCTCTCTTGAAGTTAATAAGACAAATAAAAATTACACAAAGTGCAAACTCCTCTGTCTGGAAAATTTTCCCAAGGCAGAAAAGTTACTCCTGAAGCTTCGTCAATTAGATGTTTTCTTTGTTAAATACGAAATAGTTTTTTAAATTATTATTATTGAACTGTGTATTATTAGTCTTAGATTAAATGGAGCATCTGCCATTCAAGTCTCTGTGAGTGAATTGTTACTATAGAAATAATGACGTATGAGAACAACCGCATTAAAATAAATATAATATGCTAGTGCCATGCTGTTACACAAAATGAAACACCTTCTGACCAGTCGGTCTTGTCTAAAGGTCAGCAATGAACAAAGCAGATGGGTAATGTTATTACAGTTAAAAAAGAAAAAGAAAGAAAGAAAAAAAAGTATTATTAATTTTTATTCTCCTGAACATTACAAAATACACTTTTCAACTCGTTAATATACTCTCACTAAAATTGTTTCATTCTCATGTTTAGGGCAATGTGTGATTTGCCATGATTAATGTTAGACAGGTTTTCATGTATGTCTCTTCATTAAAGTTTCTGTGTTCATACAGTATAGTTACAGTGTTGTTTCTGTTATCTGTTAATAACATAAGCTTAAAGAGAGGCCCTGGATGAATAATGGTGCTATTTCTTAGTGCATATTTGTTGATTCATTCATACCAATACAATGTGATATTGCTTATGAGTAGTCTGAGCAGCCACCATTTCAAGCAACCAACGCCATTTCATCAACTTCAGAGGAATCCACAGCTAACACATTTAATTAGGCTCGGTCTAACGCTTAAACTCAAGTGTCTTATGTCATTTCAAAGATGCTCTGAATAATAAATAAATCAAAATACGCCTGCATAATAACACACTGGTTCTATGCAAGACACAGCAAAAAATAATCAAGAAGATTGACAAGAAAGTTTTGCCTAATCTCCTTATAAAATTAAATCAGCTTAATAGCAGACAAGAAAATATTTCTACTTCAGAAGACAGATCAACACACACACACACACACACACACACACACACACACACACACACACACACACACACACACACATACGTGCAAATATTTTCTGAAATTCATCATTAAACATAATGACAGTAGAATCAGTTTGGAAATGAAACAAGAGACAGGCTAAACAATTGCAAATATACAGCAGATTAGTGCTAGACTTTTTCTTGTTGTGGATTTGGTTGTAGCCATTTTTCCTTTCTAACCTCAACAATACATGCAGGATGTGCGAAATTAGGAAAATGAATTAATGAATCAGGTTATGTCTATGCACTATATTTTGTTATTCAGTATATTCCATAAGAAAATGACCTAGCGTAAACAGTGCCAAAGGAACAGAGCTAAAAACAACAGTTGTTCATTTCTTCAGTCAAGTCTTCTTTATACAGTACCAGTCCTCTCTGCACTTTTTTTTCTGCTACGTTATTATAATTCTGCCTTGGCTTTTGTTTCTCTGTTTTTTTTATCATTGTTTTAACTAACTGTATATCCTGCTTGCTGTTAGGCTTGGAGAAGGTGGGCAGGGACTCCAGCTTTGAGCAGGAGGGGAAAGTACAGTTCGTGATGGATGCAGTTTATGCCATGGCTCATGCTCTACACCGCATGCACAGAGACCTGTGCTCCGGAAGCCCAGGACTCTGCTCTCGCATGAGCAACATTGACGGCAAGGAACTACTGGGTTACATCCGCAATGTCAGCTTTAACGGTGAGTTTCTTCCTTTCTTTTACTGCTAACAAACTATTTCCCCACCTCTTGTGATGAGAGAGGAGATGATGTACAGTATTTGAACAAAAACACCCTTCATTTCAGTTCCATTCATTTGCACTGGCACCTAAAGACTTCTTTTTAACGGTTGATTCCTCTCTAATGGTTATCAACAAATTCTAATCAGTCGACACAGCCTTCTTTTTGTGCTCTATAGAAGTGAACTGTTTGTAATGACTTAATTCCTTGGCAGTCATCATTGCTCCATTTCATCTTCCTTTACTGTGGATCATACTTAAACTACTGCAAAACAGGGTCTTGCTCTTTTTTCTTTTTTCCCTTTTCATTTCCTCCTTCATATTTGCTGCTTTTTAGCTCTGCCTGCTTATTTTCTTCATCTGTTTCATTCATGTGTATTCTGTGGGTCCTCGCATCCTGGAAACATTCATTTCAGACCTTCTCCTCGATTCGCTTTTGCAGTGTTAGCAGAGATATACATCTACAAACTTTTAAAGATGTGATTTCTAAATAGGTCTTGACTAATATGTTAGTAGTGAGTTCACTGGGGGCAACATTCAAACTCACTTTGCTCCTTTAACTGTACATTTTTCTTCATTTCCTTGATATATTCTACAGGGTGTCCCAAAAGTCTCCATACAGAGGGGACTATGTTTTCAGGCACCAAGTCAGTGGTGCCTTCGTCAGTGGATATTGATGGACGTCCACTTCTTGGTTGGTCCGCAACACTTCCAGTATTTTTGAATTTGTTAATAAGTTTGGCAACAGTGTTGTCTGTGATGTGTTTGCCATGTTTCCTGTTGAACTTTATCGCGACCTTGCAAAGCTTCCCGATCCATCCATGAAAAAAAATGCACCTTATGAATTCATATGAGAAAAATATATCTGAAGTATATTCCCATTGATATTTTACATTTTAAGGAAATTGTTCAACCATGACTTCCTGTTTCAAAGGGGATAAATATGAGGTAACACATAGAGCAAATTCCCTTACTCATTCATAACAATGGGTAAGACCAAGGATCATAGCTGTGATGTGCAGCAAAAGGTTGTTGAGCTTCACAAAATGGGAAGTGGCTATAAGAAAATAGCACAAGCATTGAAAATGCCCATTTCCACCATCAGGCAATAATTAAGAGGTTCCAGTCAACTGGAAATGTTATGAATCAACCTGGAAGAGGATGTGTGTCTATATAGTCTCAACACACTGTGAAGAGGATGGTTTGAGTGGCCAAAAAATCTCCATGCATCACAGCTGGAGAATTGCAGAAGTTAGTTGCGTCTTGGGGTCAGAAAGTCACCAAAACTACAATCTGAAGCCACCTTTCCCTGACACTCCTGGAACTTCAAATGGGATCGGGTTATATAGTCAGATGAAACCAAAATAGAGCTTTTTGGCAATAAACACCAGAACTGGTTTTGCTGCACACAGAGAGGTAGCCATTTCGAAAAGTACCTCATGCCCACGGTTAAATATGGTGGTAGCTCTTTAACGTTTCTGCGAGAGGACCTGGACATTTTGTTAGGATACATTACATCATGGACAAATATCAACAGATATTAAATGAAAACCTGACTGCCTCTGCCAGAAAGTTTAAAATGGGCCGTGGTTGGATCTTCCAGCAGGACAATGATCCAAAACATGCATCAAAATCAACACAAAAATGGTTTACTGACCACAAAATCAAGGTCCTGCCATGGCCATCCCAGTCCCCTGACTTGAAACCCATAAAAAACCTGTGGGGTGAACTGAAGAGGAGAGTCTACCAGCATGTGCCTCAAAATTTGAAGGATCTGGAGAGATTCTGTATGGAGGAATGGTGTCAGATCCCTTGCCATGTATTCTCCAACCTGATCAGGCATTATAGGAGAAGACTCAGAGCTGTTATATTGGCAAAGGGAGGTAGCACAAAGTATTGAATAAGAGGGTGCCAATAATTGTTGCACACCTATATTTAACAAAGATTTTTTTTGATAAACCTGTGTTTTGTCTGTAACTGTTTGATATCCATGAGAGCAGAGTATTTTTGTGATTTTTTTAAACAAATGATCAAAAGGTTAAACAATAAAGAACATTTTTCAAAGTTATAACCTAAGACATTTTGCTTAAAAGTCTTCATCTCCCCTATGTATGGAGACTTTTGGGACACCCCGTCGTGTTATTGTTCTTACATTTCAAAGCAATCTAAGTTTTGATATTTATGTTGATATGCTGTGTCTATATGCATGAAGTCATGTTTCTAAAAAAATGTTTTTCATTCTTGAGATGGACTGTATGCCAGGATATTTATATTTTATTCATTTTTATTCATTTAGACTGGGTATGAGATCGCGTACATGATTTTTCGTCCTGATACTGGATGTGTCTCTGCTGCTTTCCATATGAGCTACTGGCAGGAGATAGAACGACAACACACTTCGATGTTAATCTCTTTTGGCAACTCTAGCATTCAGTTATCAGTTATGAGTAGGTGAATTTGCATTTTATCGTGGTGTCTTTTGTTTTGAGGGACCTATGGGCTGTTTTATATTGAATAATTAATGGAATAAGCCTAATTTGAGAGCTAGGCATGAGGGAAAAACTTTTAAATAAATAAATAAATAAATAAATAAATAAATAAATAAAATGGAATTGAACATGGTTTTCATTGACAATAGGTTTTTAATACTCATTGGGGGCATCACTAAAAATTTTAATGCATATTATTCGCTCTGTTAAGGTTGCACACGTGTCAATGCACATGCAGTACAAGGCTAATTCTTTGTTAAATGATTTTAAATGAATTTTATTAGCTAGCTGCACTAGTTACCTTGGATCGAGTAGCGCTGCAGTGGAGAGAGGCAGGTTTTTCACTTCGGAAAAGCATTTTTTAAAATAAAGTATGTTTTTGTTTACATTGTGTCAGATCCCTTGTTGTCAGTGACCGAACATTATGCTGGGTAAAAGTTGTTTTCCCTCACCAAGGGTGGCCTGTAGACATTTTTTCTCAGATAGCCTGCATCGTTTGCTGTCATGTGCTGCACAGTGAGCTCCTCCTGTTATGTTTAAGATGTTTTATCAGGTAACTTGTATTGTAGGAAGATGCTGTAATTCCACCTCTTGGTATTTTCTGCTTTGCTTTGATTGTCACCATTAATCATGACATATCTCCAGATCACTGTAATTTCATGTTGTCTGTTCATTAGTGTAGCAACATACACTAGGCTTATGTCACATAGCATCAAGTGGTATTGGTTGTCGGTATTGGGACCAAATGAGCATGGTCCCAAAATTTGTATTTTGTTTATTCTCATCACCAACGTTTTTGTGCCTAGACAGCATTTGATTTTTATTGCAAATTTCCACATGAAAGAAATCCAAACATTTTCAACATTTTTACTATACGTGTCTCAGCTTTGGCCTTGGCTCTCACTAACACTACATGAGTCAATGTTTGCAACTTGCCAGCAAGTGATATTACCATATTAAGATTTAGTACACAACAGCTTTAGTACACTTTTTAACGGCTAATCACTTTTTACTAAGCTATTGTATCTTCCATTTTTAATACTTACAAATTTGTATTTCTCAACACCGTTACAAAAATTGTCTAACCACTGTGGTGTAGCAGGAATTAAGTTTGGTCTGGTGGGGAAAAATACAAAATGAAATCATCATGTGATATGTAAAATTAAATTGAGAAGTGTGGTGTGCTCCTGCATTTTGGGAGGATGCTAGTTAGTAGGAGCTGGGATTTGACAGATTAGTTATTTAACCATTTAAGGGAGGATTTAGCATAAACCAGTCTTGCTATATTACTGTAATAGCATTACCATGAAATACCATTAAGACAGGTACAGTGAAAATAATTCAAATAACATGCAAGTAATAGGGGTAAATGACATTTTATCTCTTTACTTAAAAGATCTGCATTTCCTTGCATTAGACCTCCAGTACTTCATCAGCTTAACCTTGATAACCATGATCTCTGAGTGCAGCTAGCCGGCTGTCAAACAGAAATGAGAGAAATGCACACGGTAATACCTAAAACAAGTCCGATTAAACAAGTCTGATTAAGGGATGTGTTCATTTGGGGTTTGGCACAGAATATAGAATCATAATGATGACTTTATTGACCTTTCATGAACATCAGTATAGCACAATTATAGTGCAAAACAATGTTATTTGACATATATGTATATAATCAGATGTGCTGTGTGCGTGCGTGCATGCGTGCGTGTGTGCGGGTGTGCGTGTGCGTGTGTGTGCGTGTGTGTGCGTGTGTGTGCGTGTGTGTGCGTGTGTGTGCGTGTGTGTGCGTGTGTGTGCGTGTGTGTGCGTGTGTTATGTTCACCACCCCTGAATAAGCATTTGGATCTGTCATAAAATATTTCAGGAAGCAGGGGGTTCAAACCCGAAATCCACCCCCTCAATACGGTTCATGTATGTATATATTCCATCAGTGACCTTAACTGTAAAGCTATTGCATGATATGAATGTTTATTCACTGAAACCTATTGTGAGAAATTCATGCAGAAAATTTTCAAAGGTTTCATGGAAGGCTTTCCTCATCCACTGCTTATGTTCTGTTTTGCACTGCAATGTTAGAGCAAATTTGCACATCTCAGATTCATTATGCCTTTTCTCTCCTATTCCCCACACATAACAACATCTGAGAGTAAGATTAGAATACCTATCTCACCTTGGAGGGTGTGAGAGCGAAATAGGAAGAAGGATTCTGCAGGCTTTTCAAAGCAGGGCTTGATTACATTGCTCAGCTTAACAAAATGTGAAAATGCAATATGAAGGGTTTGTGGCACTGAAAAAAGAAGATACATCCATCAAGCACAGATGTAACCACAGGGCTAATGCTACAATCTGTCTTCCAACAAATCTCAGTAAATTGTTGATGGTTATGCCCAGTGTAATTAGTGATTGCTTAATATTATCTCACAGTGGTGAAATAATATCCTTCAACTAGTTTGCTGAAAGTTTTTATTATATAGTCTTGATTAATGTGTGCGTAAAGCACTGCTTGCATAGTCAACATTTCATTATATATAAAACAACTTTGGTTTTTGATCATAGTATTTATTCTGTACCAGTCTACAGAGTTGCTTGATTGAACTTTATGTTTGAGGATTAGCAGCAATTTGGTTTCACTGTTCTGTATTTTATGACAGTAGGACAAGAGAGGATGTTTATACATACATACATACATACATACATGCATACATACATTCATACATACATTTATTTGTATATGTAGGTTGAGATGCTGGGGTAAAAAGACTCTAAACAGCAGTGTCTTTGTTGATTATAGCACTAATACCTGTGTTATGCCATATGTTTTCAAGAGGATTCCTTACATACTATCAGGTCCTGTTCAATGCATTAAATTAAAAGAAATTGTTTATGATAAATACAGGCAAGTGCCAGAGATGTTTCATTAGAGCTGAGTTAAATAAAAATTTGAAAGCTAAAGCTTTACATGTCAGCATAGTATAAAGATAAAGCTTCTGTGGGGAAAGGTTTTCTTGTATATAGAACCTACAACAGCATGTTTCCATGTCAGTGAGTTTTTCAGGTTTAATGAACAGTCCTTTCCTGGTATGTCCTAAGAATTAATGGGATAAATTGTTTATGCTTTCAGTAGAACAGGGTTAAACATCCCAAGATGTTATATAGAAAAGACCTGTTTATTCAATCTTTAAGGACAAAATTTGTGTGACACCCCCAGCTGTGATCCCAACACTGACACAGACACATTTCATTCCATTATCTAACCCCACTATCGATATTCTCTCAGTTACCCACCGGATAAGACATAAGTAATTGATTAATTAAGTGGAAAAATCCCGGAATATATTCTAGTTAGATCAAATATCCTCTCCGCTCTCGCAGCATGTGTGTAGGGTACAGATTAGCTTTAAAAGATGTGTGCGATCAATACCCGGTGATTCATTCAATAAAGTAAAGATCTCGGACAGCTAGGTCTCAGCACTAATTACTGCTGTCTGTCTGTATTTCAGTAAGCACCATCACTGTCTCAGGCTGATTCAGTGGAATGCACTGAATTAATTGGACAATGTTAAGTGAGAAAAGAAGTGCTTGCTCTTTTCTTTTCATTATCACTCATGTTTGAAATCGTCCTTTTTTTTTCTCCTATAAAAATCATTGTAAATGCACTAGTAACGTCCCTCTGTGACGTCGGCATGGCAGACGGCCGATTACTTCTAACGTGAATAACGAATAAAGCAATAAATTTGCCCCAGAATCTCTAAGCACATCACAAATTTTTTAGTATAAACATATTAAATGTGTTTCAGGATGGAGTGTTCCTTTAAATAAACCAGGTAAATGAGCTGCATGTGTTTGAATTTAGAGAGGAAAACAGGTTAGCACTCCTGGAGCTGCACTGACTTGATTCTCTACGGCATACTGTTTTTAGCAAAGTGATATTCTTTTATTCTTGTTTTTATAGATACCAGGGTCATAAAGTATCAAAAAACACACTGAATACCTCAGCATTGTTTGGCAAGTGTGATGATTTAGATATGGAGTTTGCAGAATGCTAAACTGTCAGCATATGTACCAACCTCCTAGCGTGCCTCAGAAACACCCCCCCTCCCCCCAACACCACACTCTCAACCCTTCTTCTCACAAGATATCTAAACGCCTGCAGCTCTTTCCCAGCTCATTAAGAACTCTATATAATGTTACCACCAACACGTCATCTTTACACAGCTTTCACATGCTCTCTGTCAACACTTACAGTTCCAGTCCTATTCCTCTGACTGTTTCTGGTACTAGTTCAAGCTCGTGTGCATGTGTTTAGTTTATTAATTCGTTTTGTACCAAAGCGTTGTTGAATTCTTCGACTCATTTGTCAGAAGGAGTCGATTAATACATTATTGTTGTTCTAATATGTTATCGTTTCAGCAGTAACAACTCTTCACTTGTTTGGTGGATGGGCCGAATAATCTAATAAACAGATCAGATGTTAAAACTATGCTATTTAACAAGGACAAAGAACTGTAGATATGGGACGCTTTATGTTAGGAGACATTTATATATCATTTATAGAAGGACGCTTAGGTGTCAGCACTCTTTTAAAGTCAATACGTTTTCTGCCACAAGTGTGTCTTCAGGACAGAGGACTCTCTGATTTCTTGGTAGCATGAGAAACTGCTTTTTTTTTTTCATATTTGTTTTTGGATTGTTTTTTTTTTCTGCTGAAGTGTCTCCTGTCTGTCTAAGCCTTTTTGTTTCAGTGTCTCTTTGTTAGCATCATTACCTGTGTAGCTTCAGTGAAGCAAACTTCAGGCACCAAGCATGTCTTAGCTGATCAAGAACATTTGGGCTGGTATGGAAATTGTATAAATTTAATTCTCAGCCAAATATTCCTTTCAGTCCATCTTGATAAAACTGTACATTTCTGGGTGCGGCTTCCTACATAAACCAACACCTTTTTACTACTTATTGGTTTCCAAAATACAAAGTGTTCACAGGGGTCAAGATTTGCACCTGATATTAAAAAGAACAGGTTGGAACTAGTCTCAAACATGAAACAGGGGTTAATGGTATTTATACTACAGTGCTGTTGAATTCTTGATTCTGATTGGCTGACAGACGTTCTGAGGTGTGCAATTATTTTTCAGTAAATGCACGGCTAAAGTAGTTCCGGTCAAGCCTTGAGTGCTTTACAGTTCCATATCACTTCGCCAAGTTAAACGAAATAATGGAAAATTTTGCCTACTGTCCACCACAGCACACGCATTTATCAACAAACAAAATGACAGATAATGTCTATTTTCCAGACATAAGTAGTTGAATTATTAGAAAAATAATGGGCCCCCAAGGTGGTAATGAGGTCACAAGGTGAAGCGGAGGCTTAAACCATTGATTGATATGCAGTTATTGGAGAGTGAGAGCGAGAGAGAGCACATCTGATTGCAGTAATGAGACAGAAAAGCGGATAAATAAGAATCAATATTTATTTATTTATTTATTTATTTATTTATTTATTTCGTTGTATTTTCTGGAGTAGCTCCCTGGGATAGGCTCCAGGTTCCCCCGCGACCCTGAAGAAGGAGTAAGCGCTAGAAGATGGATGGATGGATGGATTTTCTGGAGTAATAAAAAATTAAAAATAAAAGATAAAAGATAGTGACAGATTCTGCGGTCCGGATTGAGGTTGGAAGTTCGTTCCACCACTGAGGAACAGTTAGTGTGAAGGTTCTGGAAAGGGACCTTGAGCCGTGCTGAGTATGCACTACTAAGGGTCAGTCATTAATCGATTGCAAATTGCGTGAGGGAACGTAAGCCTTCAGGAGATTGTTGAGGTAAGGGGGTGCTGTTCCAGACAAGATCTTGTACGTGAGCATCAAGGCCTTAAATTTGATGCGGGCAGCTACAGGAAGCCAGTGGAGGGAGATGAAGAGGGGTGAGACATGGATCCTTTTTGGCTGGTTGAAGACGAGATGTGCTGCTGCATTCCGAATCATCTGAAGGGGTTTGATGGAGCTGGCTCCAAGATCCGGGTAGTGCATGGCAGTAGTCCAGTTTTGATATGACAAGAGCCTGGACTAGTAGTTGTGTAATCTGTTCAGTGAAGTAGGGTCTGATTTTCTTCATGTTATACAGAATAAACCTACAGGACCGTGCAGTTGTTGAAATGTGATCTGTAAAGGTTAAGCTGTCATCAAAAGTCACCCCAATGTTCCTGGCTGTCCTGGTTGGCTTGAATGTGGTTGAACCGTGCTGTACAGTGAGGTTGTGGTTGACTGAGGGGCAGGGAGGGATGACGAGAATCTCAGTTTTTGCCAAGTTAAGCTTAAGGTGTTGTTCCCTCATCGAGTTTGAGATGACAGACAGGCAAGCAGAGATTCGTGCAGAGACAGATGGATCATCAGGCTGGAAGGACAAATAGAGCTGGGTGTCATCAGCATAGCAATAATATGAGAAGCCATGAGACTCAATCACAGCCCCCAGAGATGTAGTATAAATAGAAAAGAGCAGTGGACCCAGAACTGACCCCTGGGGAACCCCAGTTGTGAGTTGCTGAATTTCAGAAGCCCCGCTCTTCCACAATACCTTGAAGGATCTGCCTGTGAGATATGATTCCACCCAGCACAGAGCCGTTCCGGTGGAGGATCTGATGATTCACAGTGTCGAAAGCAGCAGAGAGGTTGAGTAGGATAAGGACAGATGACCTTGAGCTTGATCTTGCTAGTCATAAGGATCCAGTGATGGAAAGCAGAGCAGTCTCCGTGGAGTGACTGCTTTTGAAGCCAGACTGCTTGGTGTCCAGGAGGTTGTTCTCCATTTACTGAAGACAGAAAATCACAACACTGCCATCTTCCTTTACTGACTTTCAGATACGTAGTTACAAACTGCTCCAAGTGGAGAATTATTAAGGCCTAAAGATAAATCTTTCCCAAATACCCAGGCCAGGTTACGCTCCTGAGTAGGCCTATTGATATTTATTTAATTGTTCTATATTTATATTATCAGCATGAAATGAAAAAACCCCTGTGAACTCCTCTCTCTCTCTCTCTCTCTCTCTCTCTCTCTCTCTCTCTCTCTCTCTCTCTCTCTCTCACTCTCAATGGTGCAATGGAGGCTTTAGATGGGATGCGTAATAAATTTGTTCCACATACAAGAGCGTTTTAAGGACAAAAGCCTGACAAATATCTTGAAATAAACCTGAACAATTGAGGTGTGGGCTTGAGGTGTGGTAACTGTGGTATAATGAATGAATGAATGAATGCCTTTTATTGTCACTATACACATGTACAATGAAATTAAGAGCCACTCCTTTTTGTTCCGTGCAAACATGTACATTCAATAAACAAGAAGAATAAACAGATAAATAAACAAGATAAATAAACAAGATAAATAAACAAGATAAATAAACAAGATATTGGGGTGGATGGGGGAGGTACTATGAAATGCACAGTTTTGAGACACTATATACATATGCTGTGAACTCAGTACATGTATGTGTTTATGTGTTTATATGTATAAGCGGAATGATTGACTCCGGTCTGTTGAATGATTAGAAAATAAGAGCCACTTATCCCTTACATGTATTAGTTAATATTGGCTAATAGCTATCCAGTTGTGCTATCCAATACACCTATCCAATATAGTAGATAATGGTGGCTAATAGCTATCCAGTGTTGACTGGTATTGCAGTTAATCCAGTCCAGAATCTTCTTTTGACTCCATATTCAAATGAGGGTCCTTCATTGTGTTTAGGTCTATGAGCTATTGCCCTGTGTTTCACTTTAAGCGGATGAAATGTTTTGGGTTTTTTTTTCATGTGTGTGTGTGTGTGTGTGTGTGTGTGTGTGTGTGTGTGTGTGTGTGTGTGTGTGTGTGTGTGATTTTTGTGTCATACATTATTTGTGTCATTGTGTCAATTTTGGTTTATGTCATTTTCCGATCATATCTTAAGACATTTCAGCTGTTTTCATTTCAAGAATGAAAATTACATTCAGGATATTGAGCTATGCTGGGTCCAGTGACCTTTATTAAAGGGCATTAATCCTAACTCTTACAAGACCATTTTCTATACCCCCCCCCCTCCTCTCGCACACTCTCTCTCTCTTTCTCTCTTTCTCTCTCTCTCTCTCTCTCTCTCTCTCTCTCTCTCTCTCTCTCTCTCTCTCTCTCTATGTGTGTCTCTCTCTATCACACACATAACCACAGACATGATAATTAACTCTTTGGGAGCATTTTGGAAAGAAACATTCCCCTGATGATGAGACCATCTGGTCTCTGACATTCTGTCATGTTTATTCAGAAATAATGTGCAATAGTAAGTTCATAACACAACTTTATATACATTTATGCTTGATGTAAACACCAAGAAATAAAACTTTCCAAGGTTAATTCCACACAGAGAAGGATCAAGAATTAAAACTTTTTGTTGCTAGTTGTGGATTATCGAAACCTTCTTTATTTTGGCCTAGAGTCTGTCATTATGACGAATGATGGCAGTAATGTAGCATGCCAGCGATATTGCCTTTGTAATGAGTGTTCACTGCAAGAATGCAATGCCTATATCTCTAAGTTGCTCCAAGGAACTGTGAGGCATGCTGCAGGCACTAGGTCTGATATTCATTTTTTTCCCAACTAGACCCAGTATTTTATGTTTAACTTCAGGGCTAAAAGGCAAAAAATTATGTGTGACAAGTCACAACAGAGGCCACAGTGCAAGAGTGAAATGCTTAATCAGCTCGACATAACAATACAGAGCTTCTGGTTGACATATTTGTTGTAGCTTTAAGGTACAGCCATTTTGTGCACACATCAGATTTAAAAAAATGTATTACCATGAGCTCTTTTGAGACTCTGCAAGCATGACATAATCATATGCTTCTGCTTACACATTTTTTATTGGTCATACTTTCCTCATTTCTGAGGACAAAATCATCCAATATCAGCTCCTGTCAGAGTGAGGGATTACTGCCAGACTATGGATGACTTTATGAGGTCGAAGGTCATGCCTCAGGGAGGTTCTCCACATTTCCTATGAGGATAACCTTTTCAAAGGCAGTATAGAATGCTGCCAAACCAATTCAATAAACTAGTTTAATACTGGGAGAGAAACCACAGTGTTGGTGACGAGACGATGTCCCCAATGAGATATAGGTCAGAGGACGGGACACCCTGCAGCATCTGTAAATTCCTTTTCCTTTCTTTGGGTGTTTCCATGATTATGGTGCTATTTGTGTCCCACTGAAATTATATTTACAAATATATCAAGGTAAAATATATTTTAAACATAGGAAAAGTGGTTTTTCACAATCACCTCCATACGACATATGCGCGTTTTAGGTAACTAATTTAAAACATGAATAAAAAATTAATAACATTTTATAGGTATAAAAATAGGTATAATTTTTTTTATATTTCTGCCATCTATTATAGCTTAGAAAAATGGTATATTTCCACAACATTCACACAACCTTGTTACCGAAACGCATACACCTGTATGAAATATTTGGAATATTCCAGAAAATTGACTTTCCTTAAGATAATTGGAAGAAGTATGTTCTCTCAATATATTTTTTCTTATTTCAGTTATATTTTGATATTGATTGACAAGGTCTCTATAAAGGTTTAACCCCAAATTATAGACTAGATATAATATTATTAGATAATAAGGATTTAATATAATTTATAGAAGCAAATTATTCTTTTCAAATATATTCAAAATATATATGGTATGTAAAACAGTAGAATGGCCTTAATATCTTTATACCATCAGTATGGATGGTATTTAACACATGTGGTATATTTGCCAAGTCTACGGAGGGAGAAAAAAAAACACCACCCTGTTACTTTCAATGATGTTACTCAACAGGAAATAGGCAGCCAAATTGTTAGTCAAACAACCGAATAGAAAATGATATCATTGCCTGAGCTGAGCTGGGTTAGAGTATTTTTTAATGTATAATGCATGTTTTCTCAGCTTCCTTGTAGAAAGTGATTTTTTAAAGTTTCATTTTAAAGTGTTACAAGGCCTACATGGCATTCCAATTGTGAAATCACCCCATATTCCTTGAAACCCATTTATCCTGTAATCCGGTAGCTCCTGGATGTGTCTGAAACATGTATTTGTGTAGATAGGTGAATATTTACTGAAGGAAGGCTGATAATCATTCCACTTGAGAATACTGCCAGTGTAAAAGCATACTGATACAAATTGCTATATTGTTGAAGGAAAACATAACTATTAAATCAGATGTATGTTCCAATTGAAGCATAATAACAGAATTTGCCGGCAGGGCTGTTGACCTAAATATACGGACCTGCTGCAGCTCAGCTTATATTCAGTATACATTCTCTTTATCTGTGACAAGAACCTAAAAGGTTAGGTGCAAAACATTGCTTCACTAAAGTGCAATCGATTCAAGGGCCCGCACACATTTTTACATATAACAAGCAGATAAACCTTGTATGTGTGTGTAATTATATGTCTTGTAGTGTATGTGCATGTATCACACATCTTTAGTAGATGCCTTAGAGTACATCTTATTTCAGTGTACAGCACTGCTTGATTGAACTTTTACCAACAATTTGCTTTCATTGTTCTGTCCTAACTGACAAGAGGACAGTTTAAACAAGCAGCTAATAAATGAATCCAGAATAGCATGCAGCTCTGAGTCTCTGCAAACTACAGCTGCCTGTTGGCAATTGCCAACTCATCTGCAGTCACAGGCGCTCCATTGACTTCATACACACGTTTATTTTTATGAGATGCTGAGAAAAGAGCATGGCTCTAAACAGCAGTGTCTTCGTTGATTATTGCACATGAGCTATGCTAATTCTTGTGTTACACCATATGTTTTAGAAGCTGTTCTCTACACAATATCAGGTCGTGCTTAGTGAGTTTAATGGAATGCAACTGTTTATGATTAAGACAGACTAGTGCTGGGGATGATTCATTAGAATTAAGTTAAATCCTTTCTGCACAGTACTAAATACATGCTGTGTACTTTATATTTCTCTCTTTGTGCGCTATTTGCTCGGGTGCTCTTTTACTTGTTTAATAATATTAAGTCAATTTAGTTATAGAGAATTGTGACTTCATTCTGTGTAAAGCAGTTGAACTGAACCAGGCTCAGTGTTAAAAATCTTTTCTTTTTTTTTTTTCTTTTTTTTTTTACATTAATTAGATGATTAGTGGTTGATTACCTGTGGAGAAGATTTACAATTCAGCTGTTCTTATGGTGAAACATAAGCAGTAAGTGGATACACTTGTGTACATACATTAAACCTAAATTACAAAAGGTTGAGCCTTTAATTGCCATCTTTAATAGATTGATTTTATAATTACCGAAACATCCATTTTATCTTGTCAGGTTTTATGCAGCCCATTCTGAATATCAGCTTTCTAATTGAGTTCACAAAATGGCTCTAACCTGTGATTAAATATGGCCTTGTTTATTCACAACATCTTCTGAGTCTGGTAGTCATTCAATCACTGAATAGTCTTAGATCGAGTCAGGCAAATCATGTGGCTAATTGAGAAATGGTCACAGCCATGTGCTAGGATGAGGAGACATATGGAGGTTTTAATGGGATTCAGCAGTAAATTGTGTTGCCTGGTGTTATGGTGCAATAAAGTGCTTTAGACATAATGCGTGTGCGAATGTTTTCATTTACTCATGAGCTTTTACAGATGACTGAATCCGGCTGGACTGTATTTTTGTAGACTTTGAGTCCTGCAGACCCATGCGTCCTGTCAAGCTGCCTCTCTGCAGGTGTTTTAATGATGCATCACATCCTGGTCTCCTGAGATGCTGTCCTCGCTAATCATGCTGTTGTCTCCTAAAATGCTTGATCTGAAATTCTAAAAGGCCTGGGAGAAAGTCAAGTATGGCTCACAGTGATGGAGTTATAATAAATAACGATGATTAAACATTTGCTGGGGCTTTATGAAGGATTAGTGAACTGCATATCAGGTACAGTTTAACCCTGGACACCAATTCCACTCTGATTATAATCATATAGTCTGCTTTAGATAAATAGATTTTAATTGTCATGAGGGATAGATAATGATTGTTCTAAGGCTAGCCTTAATGTCAGAAGTGAAGCTGCACTTCTACACTGGAGACAAGGATATCAAATTCTGTATTAATCGAGGATTGGCATAATCACTTTAATAGACTTTTTTTTTCAACTCTTTTTAACAGGTAGTGCGAAAACCCCTGTAACATTCAACGAGAACGGAGATGCTCCTGGACGATACGACATCTTCCAGTATCAAATTACTAACGAGTCCACTGAGTACAAAGTCATCGGGCACTGGACAGATCAGCTGCATTTAAATGTGAGAAATGGCATTTGTGCTATTGCATTTTAATGTTTGGCTGATTTAAGTGAAAGGTCAATGAGAGTAAATGTTTATGACCATGAATGATGAATGATGAGGATTTTGGTGAATTTAACTGTATTCACAGTCAGTGTGTGGATGACGAGACTCAAACAGTTCCATTTAATTCCAATGTATTCCATTTAATTAAATCTTGAAAAAAAAAAACATACTAAATGCACATCCTAATTTAGAATGGATAGTCATAATTACACTTGTGTACCTCTCCAGATGGGTGTCATGCAGTGGGTGAGTGGGGACTCATCTGTGCCCGCCTCGGTGTGCAGCATGCCCTGTCAGACCGGAGAGCGAAAGAAGGTGGTGAAGGGCGTGCCATGCTGTTGGCACTGTGAGCGCTGTGAGGGATACCACTACCAGGCCAACGAATTCATGTGCCAGCTGTGTCCATACGAGCAGAGGCCTGACCACAACCGCACTGGCTGCCAGCCCATCCCTATCATTAAGCTGGAGTGGCACTCTGCCTGGGCCGTGGTACCTGTTTTCATCGCCATTCTGGGTATCATAGCCACCACATTTGTGATAATCACCTTCATACGCTACAATGACACACCAATTGTACGTGCCTCAGGCAGGGAGATGAGCTATGTGTTGCTTACAGGAATATTCCTCTGCTACATCACAACGTTTCCTATGATCGCAGCACCCGAAGTGGCTGTGTGCTCCTTCCGCAGGCTCTTCCTCGGCCTGGGCATGTGCTTCAGTTATGCCGCTCTGCTCACTAAGACCAACCGCATTCACCGCATCTTTGAGCAGGGCAAGCGCTCTGTGGCGGCGCCGCGTTTCATCAGCCCTGCCTCCCAGCTGTTCATCACCTTCAGCCTAATCTCAGTGCAGCTCATGGGTGTGCTGGTGTGGTTCGTCGCCGACCCCCCCCACACTTTTGTGGATTATGGTGAGCAGCGCACGCAGGACCCTGAAAACGCCCGTGGCGTGCTCAAATGCGACATATCGGATCTCTCGCTCATCTGTTCGTTAGGCTATAGCATTCTCTTAATGGTCACATGCACTGTTTATGCCATCAAAACCAGAGGAGTACCAGAGACCTTCAATGAGGCCAAGCCCATTGGATTTACTATGTACACCACCTGCATCATTTGGCTTGCCTTCATACCAATCTTCTTTGGGACGGCGCAATCTGCAGAACGGGTGAGTTCAAGGTTTAAGGGTGTCCTGTTTTGATCCGTTTTAAACACATATGCATGGGCTAGACATACCTACAGAGTTTATATATATATATATATATATATATATATATATATATATATATATATATATATATATATATATATATATATATATATATATATAAAATAGCTATACTCATAGCTTTATGGGGTTTTCAATCTACCCCTTTAATGAAAATTTTAAATTGCACATTTTAAAAACAACACAATAGAAACTGAAATTAGAAAAAAAATTCTTAATAATAGAATTTAGTCTTGGCTGATATGGAAAAGTTGAGACTGAGATGTGACTGTATGTTTTCCACACCATCTCAGTTCAGTTCTGAGTGATAGAATTTTCATTTCATTAACAAATATGTGTATTTCAGATAATTTTTTAAATGATTTTGTTTTATGATAAAGTTTCAGATCAAATTAGAGCCTGGCCAGCATTACTGACTGCGTGACAAACAGCCCCCAAACTAACCCAATGGATAAGTAGTAATAAAACCAGATAGGATGTTCGTTCAAAATGGTCTTGCATTGTTACATATACTGCCATAAATAAAGTATAACTCATTAAATTAGTCACTGACACAGTAATGCACACAACTAATTTTGTGAATGTGACCAACAGGGGCACGTATAAGAGCAGACCACCTAACAGCTGGATATAATATATGCAAAATGCCCAACTCAAGTCTGTGTAAAACAACACTAAACACTTCCAACCATCTTGCTCAGTTCAAACGAAATTTGCTTTAAAACATGAACAGAATACCCAGCTAGTGAAGGTTGACAGTATACAACATATAAAATATAGCATCAATGTCATATTGTCAGAATCAAATGTATACATCACATTTATACATTTTCAATCCTTGCATCATTGAAAGAAAATTCTTTTTATACCACAGAATTCTTGAATCTGAATGGTTTGGATGTGTTGAGTAATTGCAGCATTTCCAGCTGTAATTCAAATCACAGGTTTATATTAGTATACTCATACTGATATATTATTCCTATAGTAACAACTCTTACATAAAAACTTGTATGGCTCCTCCTAATCTGAGGCTAGTTAACAGATTTAAAAAAAGAAAAATGTTATGTAAAAAAGATGATTAAGTATTGATATGGTGAGGTGTTCTGTAAGGAGATTTATGGAAGGCATCTCAGGTGTCAACACTTTGTAATGGTCAGTAAGTTTTCTGCCACTGGAGAGTCTTTAGGAAAGAGAACATTGTGGGTTCTTGATAACATGACAAACTGCATTTTTGTTTTATTAACTTGAAAAGAGAGAAAGAATAGAGGCTGGTGATGGAATGACTGCTTGTAGCTGCTATAATGTGACTGATAACTGGAACTTACGACATGTCATTCTTTAATAAATGAACATTTGAAATCATTGGCAAATTGCTACGCTATAAAAGGAATAAAACACTAACTTTGGGGTAGTAACAGTGGTCAGTTTTGCGCCTGGCTACATCACACCAACTCGCCGTTGATCATTTCCCATACCAGCTAGAGGTGTAAAGATTGGACGATTTGGATCGTTGAATTGATTGAAAAGGCAGCAATTTGAACAAATGAATCAAGCCAAGAACTATACAGACAACTCTGTGTAAAAATAATTCAGATTTAAAACGGATGTGTAAAAGGGCCAGCAAGTAGTCCTTCCATATGTTGTCGTCATGCACAAATTAACATAGGCCTACCCCAGATTCTGATCAAAGTTGATCAGATAATGATAAGAAGCTACTAAATCGTCAAATATCGAACCATTGCCTCAAGTATCAAAATGGTATGGTGTGGAAGCCTGATGCCGGCACACACACTGTTGTGTCTTTTTCTATACATACTTTTACTGAATATAAGAATTCAATTTCAAATTGTTATATTAGCTAACTACTGTGTTATAACCATATAAACTGACAAATCTGGGATGGATTAAAAGTGTTCCCTGGTCAGATGTTACCACAGTACTTTATAGCTGATGAGTCTTTATAGCTGATGAGTGGAAGGGTTTTTTTTCCCCCCTCACACAATATTTCATCATACTACTCATTAGTGCAGTTGTTTTGTGTCTGTGAATAACCCAGTAGCATCATTACACAGTCTCTGCTTGAGTAATATTCATGCTGATTGTTTATTTTCTCCCTTAGACAATTCCAGTTGCTCGATACATGTGCTGTCTTCTGCTGGAGGAGAGTTATCTCGTTACTGATATCAGAGATATGGGACAAAAAAGAACAGTGGCTAACGTAATACAGTTCACACAAACGGATATTATTCTACGAACATGAACACAGTCTCTCTGGATTTTACTTTGCTGTCTGATATACTGTATACTGCTAGGTAAAGACAGGCCGGACCTGGAAGGACAGGACATTTTAACACAGACCTTACACAAAGCTACACTTGTTCCCTGTATGAGTTTAATTGAATGAATTTCATGTGTAAGAGATTATTAGGTGTAGTGTAGCTTGGTAGGGTATAGACCAGTCATGTTTACGGGCAGCATGGTGATTCAGCAGGTCCATGGTGCCGGGTTTGATCCTGAGCTCGGGTTACTGTGCGTCACATGTTCTTGCCATGTCTGCGGAGGGTTTCCTCAGAGTTTTCTGGTTTCTCCTTACCACCTAAAACCATGCCAGTAGGAGGATGGGCTGCACTAAATTGCTCTTTGTTGTGAATGTGTGCCTGGTGCCCTGTGGCTGGCTGGCATCCAGTTCAGGGAGTATTCCAATGATAGGCTCTGGAATCTCCCTGAGCAGAGTAATGTGTATTATACTGCCAAAAGTATATGGACACCTGACCATCACACCCATACATAGTAAAATCCCTAGTGTTGAATTAACACCCAGAGTGTTTATATGAGTCCAATGGACTCATATAAACACTGAAGGGTGTGAATTCAACACTGTGGGTGTTAAATCAACACTGGCAATTTTGCTGTGTATATACTGGTTAAGAATCCTGTTCCAAAGCCATGGGCAGTAATATGGAGTCTCCTTTGCTCTTCTGTGAAGGCATTTCACTAGCTTTTGAGTGTTGCTGTAGGAGTCTATGCCCATTTAGCCACCAGAACATAAGTGAGGTTGGGTACCGATGTTGGGTGAGGAGGCCTGACATGCAGTAGACATTTCTGGTCATCCCAAATGTGTGATCTGAACAGGCCACTCAAATTCTTCCACATCAACCTTGGCAAACCATGTCTTTATGGACCTCAGTTTGTGAACAGGGGAATTGTCATGGTTGAATAGCTTTGAGCTTGACCACTTAGTTCCGGTGGAGGGAAATCTTTATGCTACAGCATACAGAGGCATCCTGTACAAGTGTGTTTTGAACTTTGTGGCAACCATTTGTGGCTTACATATGGGTGTGATGGTCAGGTGTCCACAACCTTTTGGTCATATAGTGTAGATACAGAAGATGAATGAATGAATTCGGTCACCTCACATTCCATGATTTTGGGAGGGTGTGCAGATGCTAACCACGAAAGTGAATATGCCGATAACACAGGAAAGGAGTATCTACCTTTGCATTATCTACCTTAAAAACGCGTTTACAAAACATAAACCTTAAACCTGAAGCATGTTTTACTTGGCTAAATAAACACTGAATTATTTTTTTCATTAGCTACAGGAACCTTAATGGAAAAGCATTACCAACATAATTTAAACAGTGAAAATGTCATTAAGGGTATATATGTTAGATAAAACTGCCACATAAAGGAGGTTAGGACAGATGCAAGCGCAGATAAGAGCTTTATTAGAGATGAGATATACAGACAAATCCTAAACGTGAATCAACAGCGTAGTCAAAATGGCATGAAGTAGGCAAGGCAAAGCATGAAACAAGAAACAAAATCAAAACCAGAATAACAACAGGAGATCAAGGCTTGGTAACCAACAGAGAAAATTTCAACTAAGCATTTACTTCACAAAGATATTGTGAATGAGCAGGCTCTTATATATTGTGGTGTTATTGTCAGTGTGATTAGGAACAGGTGTGTGTGATTAGTTCTCAGGAGAGGTTGATGTGTCTGTGTGTTCCACTGGGAGTTGTAGTCATCGGCAATGTTTGTTTCTAATGTTTCTAGTTTGTGGTGACATGACAAAAACAGAATGTGTCATCTGTGTGTCATCTGTTTTTGTATGTAATATAAATGGAGCCAACATCACCTCACTTTTTTTCTAATACTAAATTAATGTAGGCCTTTTAGCAATTTTTTACATTTTATTATTATTGATTACATTTCATGTCTCATTTAAATCAACAATATTCTATTATGAAGCTACTATAGTGAGCAAATGAACCGGCTTTGCAAAACAGGTCATCCCCGTAACCTTTTGTCAGAAATCAATACGAGATAACAGCCAGAACTGTGTATCATTCTCCTCAGAGGGCTCAAAGGAAATGAATAACTTGAGAAGCATCTCATACTCTGCGGACTGTAATAAATTATTTTATAAAGTTATATAAGGGAGAAAATCATTTCCTTTACATCTGTAACTTTTTGTGAATTTCTACAATATGACAATACACTGAGATACAGTGGGTTTGGTGACTATGTTCTGGTTTTCCAAAAAGAGGACACCTTTTTCAGACATCCCAACCTGCCAAAACTCATTTCAGGGAGGTGGCTTCACCGGCTACTGCTTCACCGTCCCCACCCCCCATCAATTAACTCGCACATGATATCTTTGCTTTCATCAACCAAAATACTGTTTGGATAAACTTGTACAGATCCTGTGAACACTCTGATTCCAGTGCCATGTTCATGGGGTTAATTGTGTTCAAAACAGTGTTACTGTGAGTGCAAACTTTAATGCACTGTCAAAGACACACTATTAGCATCACATAAATATATATAAATAAAATTGGTTTCACGTTTCGGCCCATGTTTTGAATGTCCTTGAAGTTTCTTTTGAATTTCCATGGACTTAAATAAAATGTCCATGAAATAATATAAAATATGCAATGAGTGTACCTTCTACCATCATTCACACATTTGAATGGCCATGTAATACGAAGCAATGTGATAACATGAAAATAAAAGTGATCATATATGGCCATGGGCATTGTTTAGACTCTGACAGCTGTCAGTTGCTGCTATTCTCAAGTAAGTTTTTGATGCCGTACAACAACAGCGCTTTGCCTTCATGCGTTTGCTGAGAGCAGGCTAATGGTTGAGAGGCAGTAATCTGGCCAATACTTGCTGCAAAAGTTTACAGAGGGGTTAAAGCAATGCAAATATGCGCACACTTGATGCACTATTGGACCATAAGCACATCATAATGAAACTAAAGCTGAATCCCAAACATTTTTCCTCAAGTTTAGAAATCCTGGCCGGACGCTTTTTTTTAAGGTCTGAAAGAGAGGACATGTCCGGGAAAAAGAGGACGTATGGTCACCCTAACAGTGGGATTAAATCAGCAACACATATTTAATCTTTTGTGATTATCCTTCCTTTATTTTTCTTCTTCGGAAAATTAAGCGATGCAATGAGGCAGTGCAGTGTGGCTATATGTAGCTTCTCTCCATCTCTCTGTGTTCTAGTACATACAGAACTGCAGGGCAGTGTCTCACTATTTGCCTTTTAGGGAGAACATGAAAATTATATATATATATATATATATATATATATATATATATATATACACACACACACACACACACACACACACACACACACACACACACACACACACACACACACAAAAGCCTCAGTAAGAACTAATTAGGTGTGCAATAGTAATGCTTTGGACTACTCAGTGTACATTACATTATATATTTTATATACAGAGGGAAAAGAAATCTTCTGGGGAGTTGTATCATCTGCATTCACTGACACATTGAAAGACTCCTCAAAGCTAGTGTAGAACATGCTTTCTTATGTGTTCAATTAAATATTAAAGGTATGATCATCTGCATACTAAGCTGACCGACTTTTAAAAAATGCCATCTTTGCTTGTTCATTCCTCATTGCGTTTGTCTCTGTGTCTAGCCGCTGATGTTCTATTAAAATGTCTAAGCATTATATTAGTGTAATATGAAATGGTGTAAAGAAAATGAGTTCCAACACCATCTGATTTCTTGGAATTCTTTCAGCGTATGATAAAGGATTATATTTAATGCAAATCTAATTTCTGATAATACAGGCTGAATTTTGCTATGAATATTTTTCACTGGTAATGATTTCTGTCATACTGGCTGTGAGTGCTGAAAAATATGTTCTTTTAATACAGTACATCTATTGCTTGCCTACAAAAAAAAATAAAAAAAAAAAAAAAATCAAAACCTGGCCTGAACTCTGGAGCATTATAGAGATACTGAGCTGAAGAGTTTCAATATAGCTAGTGCACATATTGAAGCGTATTATTAATAAGGCCAATTTACTTTTCATATGATTAATTTTCTGTAATCCTTGTCTTGATGTGGCAAAAGAATCAGCCGTCCATTTTAACATAAACCACTGCTGTAGCTTCTGAGTTATTCTCTGCTCAGTGGAGTAGTATGTGTGATACCAAAATAATAAGATCACAGGACCTACAGACCAAATCTGTAGGTTTTATAGTCTTTGTTCTGTACTCTCTCACTGTTTAATTAGGTGTGTCTGCAACTTTTACTAAGCATGTGGCAGGAAGTGGTTTAAGAACACTAAAATGCAATGTACAAGCAATCTCAATATAACAATAAAGGGGAATTGTTTGTAATGTTATAAAATGTAGATTTGTCTTTTAAAAACATGAAACAACAACAATATTAATAAGCACTTGTAATGTATGTATTATTTTAATCCTGTGCATGGTGTCAGGATTGACTGAACCACACTTCAAACTGAAAAAGTCTATTCAGGTCAATTCAGCGCTTTATTATTTATTATTATTTATTATATTAAGATCCCGACTTCTGGTTAATTCTGGGCTTGTACATGTGAATAAAATAATAGAAGCTAACACCTAGATGAACAGCTTTGAGGAAATTTAAGAGCAATATTATTCAGGACTGAGTTGGTTTGGTTTGTCCCTCCTTTTGCGGGAACCCTTAAATGTTCTTTATAGATGTCTACCTTCAATTCAGCAAAGGTTGCATCTGGAGCCCTTTTTGGAGAGCCGCCAGGACCAATTAACAATCCAAAGAGCCATTGCGAAATCCTTTTTTCTAAGAGTGCTGAAACGTGTCAAAAATAACAGCTATAAGTAACAGTTGCTATTTTTTTGGGTTATAACAGCTGCTTCTAAAGTAGAACTGTTTTTTTTTGTTGTTTGTTTGTTTTTATTTTTTTACCATCAGGGTTTTGTAACATTCGTACGTTATCAGATGTTATCAGACTTTTTTCTCTAGCATATTATCATATTATCAGACTTTATTCTCTAGCATCCT
This sequence comes from Ictalurus punctatus, assembly GCF_001660625.3. Classification (NCBI taxonomy): domain Eukaryota; kingdom Metazoa; phylum Chordata; class Actinopteri; order Siluriformes; family Ictaluridae; genus Ictalurus; species Ictalurus punctatus. The sequence continues at coordinate 17,302,749 of NC_030429.2, forward strand.
AGATTCTTCTAATGGACCTAAAAGCCAAAGCACAATCCACATCCTATGTGTTAAGGTTTAATTTGACTAATTAATGTAGATGTAGAGATCTGTATTAATCTACAGCGTGTAGCAAAACTACAATGCGGTTGATTATAGTATTAATAAACAAAATACAGCTTAGGAAAAAGATGTATATCTTTCAAACCAGCTGATATGAAATTAGGAGTTATCCTAAGCAGGCATCCAGACATCAGAATGTTTTAATTCAAAGAGTAGCCAGGCCTTGGTTCAATAACGGCTTTAAAGATGCTGATATGCTAATATTCTTCTTCTCTCTATTGTAGATGTACATCCAGACAACCACTCTGACCATGTCTCTGAGCCTGAGTGCATCTGTGTCACTGGGAATGCTCTACATGCCCAAAGTCTATATAATTATCTTTCACCCTGAGCAAAACGTGCCCAAACGCAAGCGCAGCTTCAAGGCTATTGTCACAGCTGCGACCATGTCCAGCAAGCTCAGTCAACTGGCCAGTGAAAGGCCAAACGGAGAGGTGAAAACTGAGCTCTGTGAGAGTGTGGACAACAGCAGTGAGTATAGTTCACATTTCTTTCTCACCCTCTTGTGAAAGATGTTGTGGATATTTCAGTATAAAATCAGTTCAGCTTATATTGTATAACACGTATTTCCCATTACGGGAGCAAATCTGCTTTTTACTAACCGTTCAGGTTTGCTTTATTATTATTATTATTATTATTATTATTATTATTATTATTATTATTATTATTATTATTATTCACATCATTTTTTCAATTTCGATTTGAACTAATGATGGTCTAATTCACTCAGCTTTTGATATATTTATAATGTGAATCTTGGCTCTACTGAAAACCAATACAGTTGAAGAGGAATCATTCTTAATTCACTTGATGTACTCTTGAATGCCAATTTGGTTTGTTCAAGAAACCAGGGCAGGGTATGTGGATCTTCCCATTGATACAGGCAGATATTCCTTTATATATGATTAGAGTTGTGATCATTAAAAGATGCGTTGTGTCTTTCCCACATCATCTGATTAGAGTAAATGCAAATGTTCAGGCTCTTCCTCCTGTGCCAGAAGAGACTCTGATAGTGAGCCAAAGCATAATTGGTAAAATAAATGGTATGTAATGGGGTGTGCAGTTTGGCATTTAAAGGGAAAAGACATATGATTAGCTTTTGCTGGATTTTATCTATCAGTTTACACTCAAGGCCCAACATCAGCACAGATCCACCCTGTTCAAAGCAGGCAGAGTCACAAAACAAGCATCTTGATGCAGTGCCATTCTGTCTTCTGAGTGTCAGTCCTAAGCCTTTATGTTTAATATTTAAGTATATTAATATTTATGGGCATTCCTGAGCAGGCCAATTCTCATTATGCTCACAGGTTATGGCCTGTGAATCATATGTCACTGTATGTTATCATAACTTTATATACTATGTGACCTACAAATCAAAAGGCACACAGTGAGCTTATATTTATGACCCATGCCTTTTCATCATTTCTTAATTACTTTCACTTGACTGAGAAATTGACTGATTCAATCTTATCAACTAGAAGCAATTCTCAAAGGAACAATGGGAGGAATGAAGAGTAGGAATTCCTTTGTCTTCATACAGCTCAAATGAGCACAAAGCATACTGAGCCTTGAGTTAATCTAATTTGGTATAGAAAAGTGTGATATTGGAGGTTCAAAGTCACACTTTCAGAAAGTGATGCCACAAGTCTGTGTTAAAAATAGCAGCCATATTTCTCTCACTCCTTACAAAGCATCATCTCACTGTTTTTCTACACAGGATAAAAACCTGTTCTCCTCTTCTCTTTTGCAGCATTACCCACCAAAACAACGTATGTCAGCTATACCAATCATGCCATGTGAATATGCATCCTGAGTAGAGGATTCTGGGAAGGATTACTGGCACTAACTGGAACTAAAGCATGAGACTTTAATGTTGTTCATGATAAAGAAAGTGTTTGTTGTACTGAGACAAATCTTGCCTGTTTTTTTTCTAACAGTTAAACATATTGGCCGTACAACAGAATGATTGGGACAGCACTCACTGCTGACATAGCAACACATGGAAATTGGACTTCATTGAAGCAGAAGGGGGGAATATATATATACATATATACATATTTAAAAAAAAAAAAAAAAAAATCAAAGGAAATGTTGGAGTCAACCATGTTAGTTGTTATTCTAATTGTAAGTATTTTGTGGTTATTCAGATTTTTCATTCTTGTCCCACGGTGTGAGATCTGCGTTGGAAAATGCCTTTGTCTCTTGTATCGGCTACTCTGGTCAATTAGCGCTGGTTTGTTAAGTGTGTATATGCCATGGTTGAAGCATGCCTGATTTTTATACAAATAATTTATTTATAATAAAGGAATGTTTTTGAAATGTCTAGAGATCTTGGATGAGCAGTCACATATTGTGCTTTTTGGACAACAGCTACACAATTAGCGGAAGTCAAATATGTACTCAATTTAGAGGGCAAAAGTACACACACTACAATTTAACTTTGAATCTTATACAAAGGCAGAATTATTTCTCCACTGGAATCATTAGAAGCTCTACACATCCATGGCTTAATGAGGCTCAGGACAAAAAATAAGTCATTGAAGCACAGAAATAACATGAATTAGGCGGTTTTTACTTTTCAGAACTATCTTTCTTAGCAGGTGAGCCTAGACATAGGCAAAAAGCATGGCTGGCAAGATATTATTTATGAGCTGCAGTACTGTATTCTAAATATAGCAAATGCTCAGTTTTTCAGTTTTGCTATATGCCATGAGTATACAGCACTTCTCATTGCAGTTTTATGTATGCAGCTTGAAATACTAAAATGCCCTGCATCCAGAAGATTTTAAAAACTCAATTAAAGAAATTAGTGGAACCATTTGAGAAGGTTGTAAACAGTTGATCATTGGGCGAATGTCAAGTAATGAGATACTTTGGTAAAGTGAAAGCAGCGTTTTGGAATAGCTTTTTCTTCTTCAGCAAATGTGTTCACTTAAACAGTTCAGATTAAACGGTAAGTATGGACACAACCGTAGACTTTATATGAGCACTATGCTGTAATTTATGTACAAGAATAACAAATAATCTAATCTCACACTTGTGTTTAACTCCTGGTTTTGTTTCTTTTCACAATGGAAACAGATCTCATTTTTCACCCTCGATACACAAACCTCCAGGCTAAATAGAAGGGCAGCTTAGACCAATACCATAGCCAGTGCCTTCTGGACTATCAAGTACCCAACTCTCTGTGTCCAGCATAGTCTAATCAATAAAGACATGCTTAATATATTCTGAATGTGTAACATTAGCTTATTTTGGCATTGGGTAGCTTACCAATGTCAATCAATGTCTCAGGTATAAATGGTATCTAATAGTAAGGTCTAATTAATGATTTAGCCATTCACAGTAACAATGCTATTGTCAAGACATGTTAAGTGGTTTGTCAACTAATGCATTTAAAAATATGTTAACCCATCTCAGACAGCAATCTATTTTTTTACAAGGCTACATTGCTGACAATACAATAAGGTTGAGGTTTTATCATAGAATTAGCAAATAAAACTAGCATCCATGCATGATGACGGGTGGATTTACTTTAATTCTATAATTTAGGTATCATGTTTATATTTTCAGATCTTGTCAGTCAAAAACACAATCTATCTGGGGGAAAAAAGGAAGTTCTGATTACGCAATTTCCTTTTGTGTTCAGCTAACAGGGTTGAGACCTGAAATGATTTTTCCATTTTTCATAACCTATAGCAAATGACCCATGGAAAAGGATGCTTCAAGCATGAGATGTTAAATGGATTCCAACATTAATGCAAACAGTATTTTAAAAGTTAGAATATATTTCAAGGTAAAGTGTAGTTACAGTGGGTTAGGACAGTCAAAAATGCTGTGTTTTAAGGGTTTTATGAATTTTCATTCATTCAGTTATTTATTTGACATATGTATGTTGGTTCTTGTGAAGGACATTTTACCCATGTTAAAAATGTTTTTTATTTTTTTATTTTATTTATTTATTTATTTTTTACCTTTACTTTCCATGGTTATTTGTAAGTGTTTTAAATTACAGTGGGACACAATTGAACCCTAATCATGGAATCACCTTGTTAACTATCCAAATATTGATAATGAAGTTAGACATACAAGAGATTATTAGTTATTGCAGGCACGGTGGCTTAGTGGTTAGCATGTTTGCCTCGCACCTGCTGGGTTGGGGGTTGAATTACAACCTCTTCCCTGTGTGCATACAGTTTGCATATTCTCCTCATGCTTTGGGGGTTTCCTCCGGGTACTCCAGTTTCCTCCCCTAGTCCAAAGACATGCGTTGTAAGCTGATTGGCATTTCTAAGTTGTCTGTAGTGTTGAAAGGGTGTGTGATTGTTTCCTGGGTTGGCACCACAATCAGGGTGTCCCCTGCCTTGTGCCCCAAGTTCCCTGGGATAGGCTCTGTGTCGGATAAACGGTACAGAAAATGGATGGATGGATTATGAATTATCAACATCTAAGTTCTCCAGGATTTGTATTCAAGTTAACTAGCAACTAAATCTTAAATAAACTCTGGGGGTTATGATTTTATATATGTTTCAAAGCTAGTAAAGAACTGAACATATGCATTTGACTGCCTCTTATAATAGTTCTCTTTAGTGCTTTGTGATAAGCCACATGAAATTGTTTTAATATTTTTTGGAATTGCTCCCAGATCCTTAATCATATCACTCCACAATTCTGGCCCATTTTTGCTTTCCTAGCAGAATTTTGCAAACTTCTTTGGAATAATTGAATAGTGTTGCTGTGCTGTGGGCAACCCTCTCCCTAGTGAAAACACACTGTATAGATTGCAGTTTAAATCTGTTCAAGATCTGATCACACTGAGGCAGACTGCTTCCATGCTCACTACAATGCATACATTCACCTGGTCTAACACTTTGACTAGTTGTCACAAAAGACATTTAAGAGACCTTCAATACTTGTGAGGTGTCCTGCACGCAATCCACCACACTTAATTGGCTCGATGACAGACATGAGACTGCACTAAGAACCATCTTTATATTTGTCTAGCAGTGGACAGCAGCCAATTATCTCTCCTCATAGCCACAGCTCGCTAATGACTATCTCTCCGTTTATGGCTCAAGTGATTGTAGTTAAAATACCACCAAATATTTTTGCCACTTCAGATCTTCTGGCAGCACTCTGCTTGTTAGATGACTTTTCCTGCTTTGGGCCCCACTTGATTAAACTGGGAAAAAAAAAGACTCAGTATGTTTTGCTATAATCAGTGTTGTGCAGTAGGGGGAGACTGTAATGGCTAACTCAGCTCTTAGGGACAAAGATTAAACACCCAGCTAGCATTAATGAAGCTGGCATAAATTTTTTGACAGTAAAAAAAACCCCACAGGTAAAACCGTGAGATAAATCACAACCTCCACTAGCATTTATATTACATTAGTCACAGACTGGCCATGTATATTAATCGAATTATACATCAAAATAAGCAACCTTTTTTGCCTTGAGAAGTTGAACATACAGTGAGCTGTGAATTTGTATTTATGTGTGTCACATGTCATTCTTTGTCTGACAGCTTGATTACTGCAGTAAAGAATATAGCACCATGAATAAATTATACACTCTAATACTGCAAAACAGGGATGCGTTACATCTAATGACAGCTCTGTTATGTTTTGATGAGACTGTATCTTTTAATCGCACGTTTCAATGAATCAGCTGATCACTGACATAGACATAGATGTTTTGAAAGGATGTTGCTTTGCTGAACAGCTATAGTATAAGGGCTTAAATACACACTGCCAGCCAAAGGTCTAAATACACACCGCCAGCCAAAGGTTTAAATATTTGTGTTTAAATAACCTTATTTTACTCTACATTTTCAACAATTATACATTAGATGATTATAAATCTAACCAAGGAATAGGTATAAGTGAGTCGAGAAATGTTTAAAAATGTTTATATTGGAACAGATATATTCTTATTGGTAAAGGATAAAACTTTATCACTCTAATTAGTTACTTGTAGCACACCAGAAATTTTTTAAAGGTAATACTCTCCATGAGTCTTTATCTATAGGCTTAACAGGTTTAATCCTCCAAATTTATATGCCTTTATTCATACACTCATTTAACATTATGATCTGAGAGCGACCAGTTAATACATTCCACAAAGATTTAGATTTCCTTCTTTAATAGCTATTCTGTATCATTATGTTTCTTATATATAAAAGTCTTCTGAGATGAAAGACCACAGTAATCAGCATGTGTGTCCTCTTGTATTTCAGTAGACATCTCAACAGTCATAGATTATGCTCAGATCTTAATGATATGTCAAGTTCATTCAAACATACAGTACAAGTTTACTTAAACAGGTTTACTACAATCGTACTATTGTATGTTTAGAGAGGTGTACAGTTTACTTCTGATTTACTACCATGTCTAAGTAAATTTGAAGAGATTGTGCTCAGGTCTACTTATTTATTGTCTACATTAAATTATATAAAAGGTTTTCTTAACCACAAAACTTGTTTCATAACCACAAGTTTTGATCCAGAATGTGGTTGTGTTCAGAATATATTTTTCACAGAATACATTAAGCATTTAAAATTGTGTTAGGAGAAGAGATTTCACTCTCTTTTTACTCAAATATCATTTTAATATTCAATCTATGTCTGCAGCTCTTTGGCAAACACTTGAAAAAAATAATAATTCAATAAACTAACCAGTACAATAAAAAGAAAAATATTTGTTTTAACAAGTTTCCAGGTGGTGTTGCAGAAATGTGTTTATCCTGTTTGAATCCTCTCAGTGCCAAGTGTGGCACTTTCTCTCTGTTTTAACTCCTTTTAAACTTAGAAAATCTCAAGTCTTGTTCTATTTCTCCTAAGGAATTTCAGAAATCAGAAATGTTTCTGACAAAAATGATAGCTCAATAATGCAAGGGAGAATCACTAAAAATCAGTAATACATCTCTTGGTATACCAGAGTGAACCCTTTAAGCAAATCAATTTTTGGAGGCACGGTAGCTTATTGGTCAGCACATTTTCCTCGCACTTCCGGGGCTCGGGGTAGGAATCCTGCCTCTGCCATGTATGAGGAATTTGAATGTTCTCCCCGTGCTTTGGAGTTTCCTCTGGGAACTCTGGTTTCCTCCCCCTGTCCAGAAACATGTGTTGTAGGCTGATTGGCATTTCCAGATTGGCATGTCTGTAGTGTGTGAATGAGTGTGTGATTGTGCCCTGTGACTGATTGGCACCCCATCCAGGGTGTCTATTAAACACCAAAAAAAAATAAATAGTTTTATTATAAATGCATTTAAATGAGGTGTCAATGAGATTCAGTTATCATTATTTTTATCTCATTATTATTATTCATCATTATTAAACTTTTTAAAAATTATTTAATATTATTAAAACAGTCATTATTACAAAAATTGTAAAGTAGAATACACAGCAAGCAAACGTTAATGAACAAAGGGCTACTTTACACTGTATGATTTCAACTATGCAAATCAAAAAGAAATTCCTTTAAAGGAATTTGGAAAAGGTTGGAAAAGGTGATAAAGGAATTTCTTTTTGATTTGCATAGTTATTTGTCATTCATCACAATGAGTAAGACCAAGGTATAAGACCAAAGGAGCTGTGATTTGCTGCAAAAGGTTGTTGAGCTTCACAAAATGGGAAGTGGCTATAAGAAAATAGCACAAGTATTGAAAATGCCCATTTCCACCATCAGGCAATAATTAAGAAGTTCCAGTCAACTGGAAATGTTATGAATCAACCTGGAATTGGACGTGTCTATATACGCTCAATGCACGGTGAAGAGTCTGATTCAAATGGACAAAAAATCTCCAAGGATCACAGCTGCAGAATTGCAGAAGTTGTGTTTTGGGGTCAGAAAGTCTCCAAAACTACAATCCGAACACACACACACACACACACACACACACACACACACACACACACACACACACACACTTTATACTGGTTTGCTAATGGGCCAAGGTATATATGATCAATTAAAAAGCCTGTGAAGTCAGATATAAGATGTTTTTACTGAATATTCAAGCATTAAACCTTTTACATTCCCTTAGTCACAAAATGGTAATACAATGCACAACGTGTACAGTGTGGGTTATTTAATTAACATACAATATGGATACATGGCCTTTATCATTCTCATTTACTTTATATTACACAACAACATTTCATCAGAACACAAAGAACAACACAAAAGCAAAGGAAGTGTTTTGTTTTTCAAAATATTCCATGTTATAATAGAACCTATTCAATTTTAAAAGGTTAATAAACTGAGTAAGTGGTTCTCAAAACCTAAACTGAACTTGTTTGTCTGGGATACACAGCATGCTTGTTTATTCTTTTTTACTGAGCAACATATGTTTCATTATTTTTTATAAAAATATGTTTATATAAGGACAAAAGTTAAAGCCTCGGCAATACCACAAGGGGCAAATATAAATGTACTGTTTTATGCATTGGGAATAAAAGAAACCTTTTAAGTAGGGTCGAAAAAGTTGCAAGTGAGAATAAAACTAACCTGTGTATTTACTAGGGAAGTGCATCATGTCTATTGTGGAGCATCAATATATCAATTGGTTAATTAACTTTATTATTATGCATTTACTGTACACTTTTATAATACGAATATGAATATCTTTATTGTCATTGTCCAAGTACAACAAGATTCAGTCTTCAATCAGATTCAGTCTTTTCTGTATTGTGTAGTTTTGTACCAATGGTGTAGCTTTAACATTACATTTAGACAGCAACGGCTCATGACCAAAGATTTTGGTTTCACAGGATAACATTTATGAGGACATTATCAACGCCTCAAACTAAATTATGTTGAGAGGTTTTCACACTAGACTTATGCTAAAGGCTACTATCTAGTCAATCCCCATAATAGTGAGTTGAGAGTGAATAACATACTGTACAGTCATCCAGCAGTAGTTTAGAAGCTTGTTTCGAATGGTTTTATATGTACATCTGTTGAGCTGTGTTTGATAAGCAAGTATGTTTCCCATTGCCAGTGAGGTTCACCCAGAAGAGCTAATAGTACTAACCAGGGTTGCCAGGTTTCAGTAAAAATGTCAAGCCCAAGTACAGTAAAAAACTAAATAAATAACCCGAAACTATCCCCAAGAATTCAGGCATTGAAGAAGATGACAGATATACTGTAGACACACTGTATGCACTTACACTTTATGGAAATTTATTAGATTTAATTTAGATTATTTGCTAAAAAAAAAAAAAAAAAAAAAAAAAACCTTATCTTGGTGGCCATGGGGTATTTTTTAATCTAACCCAAATAGGCAACTCTATTAACTGTTCTGTCCACTGTTCCTCTCCTGAGCATAGTTCAGTGAGATTTTTTTCCTCAATGAACCTCTATTAACACTTGTTGCAGTTCTCATTTTTGACCACCATGGCCAGACAATAACTCTGTGAGCAAATCCTTTCAAGATAACCTTTCAAAGTCTTCCCCAACCCATACCAGTACGACTCTTTCTCCACTATTCTCATCACCCACCTTAAAACCTCATTCATGGTGTCTTGGCACTAACCCACCCTAAGAAAATGTGTGGTATTATATATTGTTCATGCCTGATTCCTCCCTCTATAAATGGACAACCAATCTGTCTTCGCAACTGAGTCAGTTGTGGAGTGTAGTCATCTCCATCTACACTCCTATTGGCTTTTTGAAGCTCCACACCAACCTGTCTACTAAGCCAAAAGTGAGACTGATGTCCAGTAGTATGTGGATACCTGATACTCACACGCACCTTCTTCACCAAACTGTTGCCACAAAGCTGGACACAGTTGTCTAGAATGGCTTTGGATGCTGTAGCAGTAATATTTCCTTTCACTGGAACTAAGAGGCCCAAACAAGTTCCAGCATGACAATGCCCCTGTGCACAAAGCAAGCTCCATAAAGACATAGTTTTCCTAGGTTGGTGTGGAGGAAATTGAGTGGCCTGTACAATGCTGCTCTGACCTCAACCCCACTGAACACCTTTGTGATAAATTGGAATGATAGATGTGCACCATGCCTCTTTACTACAACATGAATGCCCATCCTGCTGAGCTCTTGTGGCAGTATATACACAAATCCACATAGCCAAGTTCCACAAGCTAGTGGAATACCTTCCCAGTAACAGCAAAGGTGAGACAACTCAATATTAATGTCCATGGTTTTGGAATGGGATATTCAATACTTTGAACAAGTTTTCCACATACTTTTGGCCATATAGTTTATGTAGGGGGTGGATTAGCATCTTCAAAGGAAGCAGAAGGAGAAGTATACACAGAAACTTGAAAACAGTATGCTTGTTCTACATTCTTAGTATTCATAGTATTAGTATCATTAATGTAGCTGGCAGGGCATGGTGGAGCAGCGGGTGGTGTTGTGACTTCATAGCTCTGGGATCACTGGTTCAGTCCTGAGCTTGGGTTACTGTCTATGTGGAGTTTCAAATGTTCTCCCTGTGTCCATATGAGAATCTTCCAGGTTCTCCGATTTCTTCCCACTAACCAAAGCCATGTAGGTAGGCAGATTGCCCCTAGTTGTGAATGTGTGTTTGCATTATGCCCTGAGATTGGCCAGCATCCCATCTGGGATGAATTCAGATCTACTGTAACCCTGATCAGGATAAAGTGGTTACTGAAGACGAATGAATGAAGGAAAATATTAATGTAGCTTATTCACAAGCAGTACAAGATCAGGACTTTGAAAGATCAGAAGCAGGATTGCTGTCAGAAGTAGAAACTGGTACCAAATGTAAAAGTTAAGAAAGACTGTAGGACCAAAAATAATATTACGCTAATTATTTCAGCACTGATTTTCTTATATCTGTCCTTCCGATGAAAGAATGCAGAAATAAAAAGCGGACATTCTGTAAAAAATTTTCTAGGTCAGTGCACTCTCACTTAAAGCCTCAAGCTCAGTTTTCAAAGATTTTGTGGTTTACTCCAGCCCAAGTATACATGTGCTCCAATTCTTCTGATAGCTTCTTGTAGTTCACCTGTGTACTCACTCCGCTTGGAGCTAGTCATTTGAATGAACTAAATTTCAAATGAACCATTTGTGGTGTTGTAAGTTTGTCCTCATTGGTGCTAGCCTCATGTTCAGACATTTTCAGTTTATTTACATCATTCTGAAATATGCAGTTTTCCTTTCATGTTTTACTTCCATGTACTGGTTGTATGCAAGAAAAACATTTCAACATGAAAGTACAGTGAAGCAAGCATTTCTGAATTAAAATAATATTTCAAACAGGTGTTAGATGGTCGCATGCTTGTAACAGTTGTTTCTTCCTAGACTGTACCTCTGATGGGATGTCCAATGGGGACGGGTCTTCTATATTTTGCCTACTTGCGAGTAAACAGAGCTAATTCTTGGCATTTACTTAGCAGTCTACAATATGCACTTGAGAGCGTTGCCTATTCTCAGTGGAAATACAGTGAACTGAGCCATTAACAAACTCCACTGAAAGGCAATGAAGCCTGTCCAGACGTTAATGGGTCTTGTGAGACTGGTCCACATTTCTTTAAAATGCTCTTTAAAACTATCATTACTTATGGCTTTAATAGCTTGATAGCACTGGCTAGTATTTTCTGTGTTGATGACTTTACATGGAGCATACTTAGTGAACTCGTAGTGACAATCGCTCTTCTCTTTGTCTACCAATAAGGCAATAACTTTTTACCCTTCTCACAGAGCTTGGTTAGTTTTCTCCTCAGGCATTTTTTTTTATCTCAGCTTCAGTATCCTTTGCTGTCAACACATGGACTAATTGGCCTATAAGTCACAGACATGCGGCACAAAAGAGGATGTAGACTTTTCAGTGACCAATTACCTTGTGAAAGGCAGTATACAGTACATCTAAAGGCTGCGTTTTCCAATGATTATGGGATCATATATAGTAGGGGTGCTCCGATCAGGATTTTTCGGGCCAATCACCGATCCCTGAACGCTGGAAGCTGTATCGTCCGATACTGATACTGTATCGCCAATCACAGGGTCTATTTGAAGCCTTCTATTTATCATGTAGCATTATATATTAACCTATATTTAACAACAATGTAAATTAAGTATTAAAATTAAGAGTTGAGAAAGTATCAGGAATTGACAATTATTATTTATTGGCAAGCAACATGTGCAACATATTAACTTAAACCATAGTAGCCTGTGCTTGGTTATTGGGAACAGCTTATAACTTTCCTGTAGAATAAATATATAATAAATAAATAAAATAAAATAAAATAAAATAAAATAAAATAAAATAAAAGACAGAACAAACAGAGTCTTTAACTTTAGCTAGACTATTTTAACTTTAGACTTAAAACTGCAACAATACTCATTTGCCTGCTTTCTTGCCTGCTCTTTAATTCGCTCTGACAGCAACACAGCCGAACACACACACACACACACACACACACACACACACACACACGAATGTGCAGCTAAATTAAGTTTTCTCACCTCGGATCGAAGATTGTAGGGATGTATATAGGTTCTCAGATTCAGTGTCATGGATTCTTTTCTGGACCGCTTCCAACAACATGGCTTTTGAACTTTGCATTTTACACCATGATCAGCCTCTGAAGTTTCTCAAGAAGACGATTTAAAGCTCTGATGCATGGTATAACATCTGCGCCATGCACGGCAGGCTGGGTAGATCGGCATCCCTCATGGCCTTTTCCATGTTCTTTGCATTATCCCTTAGAATAACGTGCACTGTTTCCTTTGGGATTCCCCATGTTTGAAACATGTGGCTGAATGCAGCAGCAGGAGTCTCTGCCGTGTGTAATATGTGCCATTTTATCAGCAGGTAAAAAAATTGTCTCGTGAGTTTTGCGTCATCTGATCGGCTCTTCTGGATCGGGCCTTTATAGAGACCGCGGGCCAACTATTTAAAGCGATTATCGGCAACCGATCAATCGGAGGAGGCTTAATATATAGTCATTTATATCTCGGAAGAGATTAAATTAAATCCTTAATTGAACCCTTTCATAACATTTTCTGGCCATAATCTTTTCTCTGTGCCCTGTATGAATGAAATATTAGCCTGATGCCTAAGCCTCCATGAAGATTATTACATACTTAAATACCATTACTGACTGATAATAAAACAAATGAATAGGAAAAATTGAATATCGATCAGAAGTTTAATGTTTGAGGAGTCAGATGTGTTCATAGTTCATTCACGTGAAATATGAAATAGTATTCATGGGCTGCGCATTTAAAATCGCTTGCAACTATAGCATATGTATGACTTCCACATCTGCAGTGCACGCGCACACACACACACACGCACACACACACACACAAAGCTATTACCGCAACACACTGTGAACCATAAACAGTCTGCCCCGAGTCCTTCTGTTTGAGTCAGAACTCTAATTAGTCTCTTTCCCTGGGGAAGCACACTGAACACAACGTGCAGCGAAATGTCAGAGCAAGAACTGATGATTCACAATGTGCTGTCATACTCCAATATCTATTTTTAACATAGCTTTAGCGTGACCTGATACTACAGGCATCAAGAAATCTCAGTCTAGACCTAGACTTAGTTTAATGTGCTGGAACTTGGCTGCTGTTTGTAACCCCAAAGCTTTGTCAAAAATATTATTTACCATTTCTTCTTCTTCTTCTTCTTCTTCTTCTTCTTCTTCTTCTTCTTTGTTTTTGATTTCAGTGAGATTTATTCATTTATAGGCTACATTCTCTTTCTTGTCATATCAGAAATAACATGGTGCCCTTTCAATATGCTCTTTGTTTGCTAAGCAATCCAGAAAAGAGGGGAAAAAGCAGCAGCTATATTGGAGCATGTACAAGAAGAGCTATACACTTTGACATTTGAAGACTCAGCTCTTCGGCATGCACCTAAACACTGATACAAATCTCCCCTCAGCACTCTTCTCCTGAGTGTGTAGATGTCTGTTGAGGTGATGGCTTTGTTTTGTAATACAAGTGTACTGATCATATTGTTGTATTATTGCTACTAGAGTGTATTTGTAATGCAGTACCTCTGTATCTGCTTTTTGTAGTTTGATGGATTTGTTGCTAAAGTTTGCAGATCTCCTGTATAATAACACTTATTCAAAGTTTTTTTTTTTTTTTTAAATTTACTGCCCCCTCTGTTCTTCCAACTTGAACTGATTTAACATGATAACAAAGATATGTATATATACAATACATATTAGGTATTAACAAATATATATATATATATATATATATATATATATATATATATATATATATATATACGTACATTATTTGGAATGAACAGATAATTCATCCTAAATGAAAGCAAATACAAACACAAAAAAGAGGCATGAGGAGAATTCTTTTTTTTTTATTTTAGAAAGTTTGCTTGCCAGCCAAACAAATCACCACACACACACACACACACACACACACACACACACACACACACACACACACACACACACACTCCGGTTTCATCTTGTCACCCAAAGAAAAGTCTGAAGTGTGTCCATGGTGTCCCTCGCCTTGAGCCCCAAGTCCCCTGAGATAGGCTCCAGGCAACCCGTGACCCTGTGTAGGGTAAGCAGTAGAGAAAATGAATGGATGGATCTGCAATATGCTGACATCATATACAGAACCTCACAATGCTGCTCACTAGTTCTTACTATCTTTATAATAAAATGCTACTTAAATGCCACTTGTTCTGCTAATTGCTAATTTGTGAATGTCTTTTTCCACACAAAATCTCTTTTTTCCTCTATGTTCTTTTTCAGTGTTTCTATGTCCTATGCTCAATGATAGGGTTAACTTCAGTTACAGACCATGGTCACTTCCAGATACGAATATTTTGAGCACTTAACATTTACAGATTATGGCATTGTATTTAAACCATCATGTAGTTACAGTTATAATTATCTAACAATGAATTTTATATATAATATACACTGAATGAGCCACCATGTGCACACATTCAGACATGATTGTACAATCATTCCCCCTTACGTAAGTCAATTTAGATCCACCAGTTCATCTCTTGGCATGGATGTGGGAGGTAGGAGGAAACTCGGAAACCAACATAAAACCCACATGAAGAGGCAGAGAACATGGAAGATGTGAAATTCCACACAGACATTTACTCAAGCTCAGTATCAAACTGATACTGGGACCCTGGAGCTGTATATATAATTTATTTATTTATTTTAATGAGCTTCATGATATCACACAACAAACAACATACAAGGCAATAATATATAGACAGCAGCTGGAACAAAATAGGAAGCAACGAGGACAGTCTATGAAATGTTCTAAACAATCAGTGACTACGTTTAAATGCAGATCAATATTACAATATTAATCCAATTTTGGCAATATTCTCATTAGTATTGAGTTATGTGTAACCTCCGCAATCCAATTGCCCAATTCAGATTCAGAGTAATATTCTGAATCCCCAAATTCTGATTCCCACCCCGGAATATGCTTGTTTTAGTCTGGAATTTGTTGCATGTATACACCTTATTCAGAAAATCCACTGAAAGGAGATATATGCGCATTCTCAGTCCACAAGGAATTGTGGGTGCTAACAGATGCTTAGCTGTAGGCTCTGTATTTAGGAATCTCAACTCAGGCATACTTACACCAACCATGTATACAGGAATATTCTTATGCCTGTACGCCTATAAACATCGTATTCAGAATATGGCTGCAACCCAAATATCAACAGAATTGATGTGCGTGTGAACATAGCCATTGTCTTTTACCATTGTAGCCATGAATGTGGAGTACTAAACAACCTGGGAAAAGTAAAGAAAGTAGTATAAATAAAGTGGCTCTGTACACTGACATTTCTGTGGTAATTGAATAAACACTTTAGCACCAAGCTAAGCCTAATCCTCTGGACTACAACCTTAAAACAGCTCCAGTCAGCTATTACAAAATCATTACGCTTCTGTCTGTGTCCATGCAGAAAGTGGGACTTGATTTGCTGAGTTTGCTGTTGGCATGTCTGCTTCTGTGGTGAAAAATGTCCCTCAAAGGTAAGTTGTTATTACTATTGATTTTACAACTATAACACAGCATAAGAAGCTGCTACTGACTTTCCTCTCTAGAAATGAAAAAATCAATTGTCCAGTGTGAGACTTTTGTGCAATTTATTGATTTTTACTGCAGTGAAATGTTAATTCACTCCATACGTTTGAGACTGTAATAATAAAATTAAATTAAGCTGGTACATCAAAATGCCAATAGGTTAATTGGTGTTTTGCTGTTTGGTGCCTTCTTCATTAAGATTTTCAATCATTAATGCATTGAATGAACAATGGTCTAATTATAAACTTCTAAAGGATGTTTTAGAGCATACCTGTTGACACGGTGACCACGTGTCCATTGATTTGGGTGGGAAACACTATCTAAAGATCAAGGCCTGGAATGTGGAGGTAATTTATTGATGAAGATGACCTTGGCTGATCTCTTAAAAATGCCTCTGTTGTACACAAGCAGCCATGCTCACATTGATCTGACCTGAAAAAGATTGAAGATTGCTTGTGGTAGAGAAAATAAACTAAAGAGAACATGAAATATACTTTTCCCAAAGTGACAGTTGAATCTTCTCATCAAATAACCACCCCCTCGGAGGAACCAAAGGTCACTGTATGGTACAAAGATAACTTACTGAGAAAGACAGTCTCTCACTGAGGTGGAACCACTAGCAAAAGGTTCTGATGATGATATGGTATGTCAAAAAAAAAAAAGGTTCACTGACCCCTTAAGCAAGTAAAATGGTATAGCTTCATTTTGCTGCATATAATACAATAGGATTAAAAAGTAAGTATGGAGTCTAATCTGCTTAGTTGAATATCTTCTACAACCTCAGTGAACAGTGTATCTAAATCACACCCGGGATGTCATTACATTTTTTTAATCTCTCCCCTCTGCTTTATTATAATACCTTCCACCACTAATGAAATCACACAGCTATTTCACAATTCTTTTTCACAAGTACTGAATTTCCTATTCAGTACGAGGGTTTTATATGATGTATAAATGTAGAAAGACATCATGCACAGAATATTTTAGCACTTATTATTTAAAACTAAATAACTTTAGTTTTTGACAGTGAATTTACCCTTATGGAAAAGTAACATGATTTTTACGTGTGAAATTTACATGTGATTTTTAGAAACAGTCACTCTAATGAAATTGCCCTCAAAGAGTCCATTCCATTTTCATTCTCTTCTGCTAATTACTAATGTGTAAATGAGAAATGACTGCGTTTTTCAGTGTTTCCCTGTTTGTCTATGGTGTATGCTCAAGGTAGAGTTAACATTAAAAAAATAACAAAACAAAAAAATCTTCCAATACAGACATGCACTTATAGATACGGAAAAACATACATACAGAAAAAAGTCACATGATCTTCATATATATTTAGCACATTTTTATTTATCTATTTTTTTTTTTTTTTTACACATGATCATTCCACATAATTATTGTTATTTTCTCACACAAAAAAATGTATTTTCAAATGTGATCACATGTGGGGGTTTTTTCACTGGCCACGGCACAAAATTGGCCCACCCGGAGAGCACCCACTAGCCCAGGCCCTCCCCACCAATTTTATTCAAATTCATATAAATAAATAAATAAATAAATAAATAAATAAATAAATAAGTACAGTTATGAAGGAGTTTTCGGGGGACATTTCAGAAAGTTAATGTTGCAAATGCAAGGAGTAGGCAATGCAGAAAGGGCCTTTTATTTTGACTCTAATGCTGCATTTGAGGTGATGTTGCAACTTGTAATTCCCCGTTTATAAAAACCCAACTGAAAATTCCCAGCTCAACTTGAAATTTCAAGTCATAATCTTGGCATCATCTCAACTACCAGTTCCTTCTTTGTTTATAGTGTGACATCAAATCAACATGGCCTTGCACACATCTCAACTTTTAAATGAGTTTATACTGTAGCAGATCAATTATTACACAGACACAGTACTTGGTTATATCTATAAAATTGACCATACTAATCACTGTTTTGAGGAGGTAATCTTCAGTATCAGAGGTATCACTAACACTAGATGGCTAGTTGTTGATAAGCTACTCGGTATTGTCCGCTGTTGTTGGTGCGCTGCAATTTCAGTCCAAAATGTTGCATGATGTTTTAAGTGTGCTAGAGTAGAACAGAACCAACAGCCACTGAGGCCTGTAACTGTAAAAGTGTAGTTAAAGTAGCTTTTTATGAGCTTTACATACTCTGAAAGAGCAAAAAAGACACGCTTTCCTGGGGGCATCTGGGCCAAGGTGGGAAATGACATTATTACAAATTAACAAATTAACACTTACAAGATACCACGAATGCAGCATAACATCGTTAACATTGTTAGCCCCCGTTTCCACCTACAACTTGGAGCTAGAGCCAGCCCTGGTGTTCTTTGAGCATATATGCAGATTCAGTGCATAACATATTCAACCGTGCATGCATGTTTTTCAAAAGTGATCACATATTATTTACAGAATCGCATGTGAAATGTGTGTGCTTTTTCAGTAAAGGTACAACAATTGCACACAGTGAGGGAGGAGTCATCCACAGGCTTGTATCAGGTCCTCAGAGGGCTGCGTAGGAAATGGACCATATCTGAGTGACAGCAAAGTGTTGGACATTTGGTACTAGCTCTTAAGAGTCACACCTGAGTCTCAGAGACCCTCCAAACCCTACAGCGATCTACAAGTGTCAGAGAAAAGCAGTGAAAACAAAACACTTAAGGGGATTCTGGGATTATTCAGGGATGTTGTCAGTGTGAATGTTGGGATTCTGTGTTCCTTGTGGTATACACACGAGTTCAGGCTCTTAACATAATGCAAATGAGTCACTCTGCGTGCAAGCTGGATATTTTCAGAGCCTTTGTGTAGGGCTGACTCTGGTGCAGCAATGTTGGTCATAGCATGCTTTCTTTATTGGCAGCAGTCCAATGCTGTGAGTGGAATATCAAAGTATGTCATATTACACCACATGCACTAGCTAATTTTGGTTGAGTTCATCATCAAACACAGGGTTAAAGAAGAAGCTCTGCTCCTAATTTTAAATGTGCTTAATTAATTCAATAACAGCCACATTCACACTTTAACAGGAAACGATGAATATTTCATATGAGCAATTAAAATATTTTATTGCTGTTTGATTACTGTATCATTTTTAAAGTTCTGAATAATTACATTGCTCCAAAACAATTAGTAAAATGCAGAAATGTATAATGTTGTATGTAACACCAATGTTTCTATGCACCAAGACAATATGTTTATCAAGCAGTCAGCCTCTAAGTGCAGTTTTAAAAGGAGGTATTGACATTATGAGGCATCATTTATTTTGTATACAATTGACTGATATTCTTTTGATTGATTTGATCTCTTTCTGCCCTGTACAGCATATGAGCGAAATAATATTAATTCAACAATCACTTTAACCTTTATTCATCGCACATTAACATGCTCATTCAAAAAATAATAGAAAGATTGTTGTTGTTGTTGTTGTTGTTCAACATTCTAAGCTCATTTTATCAGTAATTAGAAATTGTGAAAGCTTGCCATTTTCTAAATTTAACATTCGACAAATTGTAAATATAAATTTAATCTGAAACAATAGCAATAAAACGCTTCCAATTTTTCATCAGTACCATTTTCCTGCACTATGCAATGGAGATGCAGGATCTGGCACAGGCTTTCTATTCACCCATTTCATAATTGTGCACTATAATAGGTTTAAATATATTTGCTTTCAATATGTGGATAGACTTCAGCAGATTCTCAGTATTTCCTGTTTAACTACTCACACATTCATACACACAGAAAAAGGGCTAGCAGTTTTCTTAGGAAATTGTCTAATTTATAGTAACTTAAAAAAAAAATTATTTACAGATTATTGTTATTATTACGTTTTTATGATGGGATGACCTACTGGCTAATAGTTCATGATAAACAAATTTGCATGTGTATACATTAGTTACATTCTTGCAGATTTACTAGTGTGTTATGTAAGGAATAATGCATGAGTAGCATTTTGTAATGGGAAACTGATCAATAATAGGGTGGTGTGATGCGTAATCACCCCATGGTTGATTATTTTCCAGCAACAGGAAGTCCTGAAGTTTTTTTTTATTCCTCTCATACCACAGCAGCAACAACAATTAAAATTTCTTACAATTACAAAAAAAAAAGAAAGAAGCCATTTCTAATTAATGAATTAATTAATTAAAGTCTGGAACTCTCAGCTGAAGGAGCCTTGAAGGGAGGCTTAACCTTAATCGTACCATTTTGGTCTTGCCATGACAAAGTTTCAGGATGGTTATCTCTGTGAATGTCTTCTACTACATGGGCCGAAAACTCAGAACGTGGTGTTTCTGTTAATGTCTCTTTCCATGTCAGGTTAGAAACTCAGAACAAGGAAGTGCCAATCAGGGAGATGCCTTTATCCCTTTCTGCTAAGGAGGAGATTGTAATCTGGTGCCTTTCCATTCCAGCAATGTGATTGTCTATTGATGCCAGAAGTGGCCACAGTGTAGCCCACACTAGTGTGGAACTCATTTGCATAGGGTAAAGTACACAGTTGGAGAAGTGTCTTTAAAGTTTTGCTTATGTTTTATTTATTTTCCAAACCTCTTTCAAAATATTATAGGCATTGTGCTAAACACATACAGTGCTGTGAAAAAGTATATCCTGATTTCTTCTGTTTTTGTCTCATACTAAATTGTTTCAGAAATTTAAACAAAATCTAAAATAAAATAAATGCAACCTGAGTATACACAAAATACAGTTTTTTAAATGATAATGTTATTTATTGAAGCAAAAATGTTATCCAATGCCAACTGTGTGAAAATGTATTTGCCCCTGTAGTTACTAATTCCCCAAATCTATGAAACTGCATTCATGATGTGGTTCAGCTGGACTAGACACAATCAGGCCTGATTACTGCAAACCCTGTTCAATCAAATCAACACTTAAATAGAACTTTTTTAACAGAGTGAAGTTGGTTAAAAGGTCTTACCCAGTAACATACTATGCAAAAGTTGAAAGAAATTCCAGAAATTATGAGGAAGAAGGTGAGTGAAATACATCAGTCTGGGAAGGGTTACAAAGCTATTTCAAAGCCTCTGGGACTCCAAAGCGCCACAGTAAGAGCCATTTTCTCTAGAAAAACTCTGCACAGTAGTGAACTTTCCCAGAAGTGGCTGACCCTTCAAAATTCCTCCAAGAGCACAGCAACTACTCATCCAGGAAGAGTCAATGACAACATCAAATGACCTACAGGCCTCTCTTGCATCAATAAAGGTAACTGTTCATGACTCCACTATCAGAAAGACACTGGGCAAAAATGGCATCCATGGAAGAGAGGCGAGGTGAAAACCACTGCTAACCCAGAAGAACATTAAGGCTCATCTGAATTTTGCCAATACACACCTTGATGATCCTCAAACCTTTTGGAAGAATGTTCTGTGGATTGATGAATTGAAAGTGGAACTGTTTGGAAGACAAGGTTCCTGTTACATCTGGCATGAACCAAACACAGAATTCCACAAAAAGAGCATCATACATACAGTCAAGCATGGTGGTGGAAGTGTGATGGTGTGGGGATGCTTTGCTGCTTCATGGAATGGGCAACTTACAATAATTGCGGGAAACATGAATTCTTCTCTTTACCAGAAAATCCTAAAGGAGAATGTCTGGTTTTCAATCCGTAAATGCAACTGGATTATGCATGGATTATGATCCAAGACAATGATCCAAAGCATAGGAATAACTCCTAGTCCTAGAAGTAAGTGAAAGACTGATCTCCAGTTATTTGGAAATGTCTGGTTGCAGTTATTGCTGCTAAAGATGGCACAACCAGATTTTAAGTTTTTCACATTGGTGATAGGTGTTAGATAACTTTTTTTGCTTTAATAAAAATAAATAAATAAATAGAAATTTTGTTGTGTGTTTACTCAGGTTGCCTTTGTTTTGTATTTTGTTTGAAGATCTAAAACTATTTATTATGAAATATACGCAAAAACAGAAGAAACCAGCACATACTTTTTAACAGCAGTGTAGAGTCCAAACATGATAAGAAATGGTTGAACTATCACCCATGCACTCATTCGTGTGTTAAAAGGTCAGCTCATATAAACTGTTGTGTCAACAATCATTTTCCATTAACATAAACTGTTCTTTACATGACTGTGAAGTGGATGTATCACAGTTTATGTCAACTTTAAGGACTCAAAACATATATGAATGGATATGGATGGGT